>NC_142289.1:37210495-37364495 GCF_965620075.1 Prunus avium | reverse complement strand
ATTACATACTTCAAGAAAAGTATTCCCTAAAACAAGGAATGAGACAAGTGTGCCGTGAGACAAGGATTGTCTTGTGTTTCATGTCTTTGTGTTTCACAAGATGACAATTGCAAAAGATGCCAATACTGCTAACACAAGTTACATCCATGATGGCTCCAGTCCAGTAGCCTCGGTAAGGGTCGACGATATGATATGTCTAGCAAATCACGATTGCGTCTCATATTTTGGAGTGGCCATTTGGGTTCTGTTCTGATGAAGGAGAAAAGTCACGATTTCCGCAGATGAAGGAGAAATGGGCTTTGTTATATTTTTTACAGTTTCATTTTACTCCCCAATATATGGGGCTTGCCGTCTCATTCTCATCCAGAAAGGCTATAATGAGAAGTTTAGAGTGAGGAGCTTATTTGAGGGGTTTAATCCTATCATCAACAAATGTGAGGAAATCAATTCACTTAAAATCTACCCTCATAGAAATGTATATTGTAGCTAAAAACTAGTCCACCAAGTTTTCCACTTAGCATGACCACGAGCATTAATACTTGCATAAGGTCCCAACAACTTAGAAAGGCAATACCAAACGATTCGACTGCCATAAACTTTACTACCCGCCCGGATATGTGTGTCATTTCCCATATCCTTTGTTTTGTAAAGGAGGAAACTTGAAATCCCCAACCCCAACGAAAAGAAAAGAAACAAAAGATTAAAAAAAAAACTGCACGTGTTGTTGCACCTACTATTCCCATACCATTAGGTGGTGGCAGAGTTTTGTTATTTTGGCTTCATATTATAAGACTTGGGTGAATCTCTATAACTAGGAAAGGAACCCATTCTCCCAATCATAAAACTGTTCAGTACTGACTACTGAGAAATAGCTAGCAATGAGCTGAAAATGGGAAAGGAAGAAGAGCATTTGCCATTGTTTGAGACAAAGAGAGCCAAAGGAATAGTCCTATATAGGCTTTTTGCAGCATCTGTATTTGCAGGTATATGTTTGATTTTGGTTTATAGGCTGAGCCACGTACCAAAAGCAGGTGCAGATGGAAGGTTTGGGTGGATTGGATTGTTGGGTGCTGAGATATGGTTTGCTTTTTACTGGCTCCTCAGTCAAGCCTCTAGGTGGAACCCTGTTTATAGGCACACCTTCAAGGACAGGCTCTCTCAAAGGTACCTACTTTTTGGTAAATCATTTACTTCATGTTACTCTGTCTATTAGTAATGTATGTTTTAATCACTTTGGAACAAATAAGTTGTGTCTATTTATTTATGTATTCAACAACTGTCGTCCGTGAAATTTGAACAGATATGAGAATGAGTTGCCGGGGGTGGACATATTCGTGTGCACGGCAGACCCCACAATAGAGCCACCAATGATGGTGATAAACACTGTTTTATCAGTCATGGCTTATGACTACCCACCAGAGAAGCTGAGTGTGTATCTCTCAGATGATGGAGGCTCAGAAATTACATACTGTGCCCTCTTGGAAGCTGTTGAGTTTGCCAAACACTGGATACCATATTGCAAGAAATACAATGTGGAGCCAAGGTCACCTGCTGCTTATTTTGTCTCAGTACCTGCTGATGATGCAGTTGAAGATAATCAGGCCAAAGATTTCGTAGTTATTAAGGTACTAATATCAAGAATTTAATTAACTTTCAGAAATTTTTGTGGTGCAACTTTAGGTAGGCCCATCACAAACATTTATTAATCTGCCTTCTGAAATTATTGCTGTAGAAATTATACAAGGACATGGAGAATAAAATCGAAAATGCAGTGAAGCTAGGCCACATCTCAGAAGAAGTACGATCAAAACATAAAGGCTTTTCTCAGTGGGATACATATAAATCGCGACGTGACCATGACACCATTCTTCAAGTATGATAGTTTACCATAAAACTGCAAGTCAGAGTCACTGATATTTAATTGGTGTTTGATCAAATTTTTTTCTTTTCTCAGATAGCAATTGATGGGAGAGACCCCAATGCAGCTGATGTTGAAGGGTGTGGGTTGCCAACTTTGGTGTATTTGGCTCGAGAGAAGAGACCCCAGTATCACCATAACTTCAAAGCCGGTGCTATGAATGCTCTGGTAATTTTACTTTATTTGGTAACACATTTTTTTTACTAGCTGAAGTATTCAGAAAAGAGTCTTTACTTGTTTAATGTTGCAAATAAATTTCGTCTTATATTCATTATTTGATCATTATGTGATCCTTTGTGCAGATCAGGGTATCTGCAAACGTTAGCAATGGCAATGTCATTCTTAATGTAGACTGTGACATGTATTCAAACAACTCCATGGCCATAAGAGATGCACTTTGTTTCTTAATGGATGAAGGGAAAGGTCATGAGGTTGCATACGTACAGTTCCCACAGAATTTCGATAACCTTACTAAGAACGAATTATATAGTTCGTTTCGAATAATCAGCGAGGTGAGTGTATACATATATCAATGGAATTGAAATTTTCGATTATTATTAATCTTTTGCCTACATGTTTGGAATTCTATATATGTGATGGATATTAAAATATGAAGGTGGAAATGCATGGTTCGGATGGTTATGAGGGCCCTATATACATTGGAAGTGGATGCTTTCACAGAAGAGATACTCTTTGTGGAAGGAAGTTCATGAAGGGATCTAAGAGTGATATGAAGTGGGAGATCAGCAGAAAAAGAGAAGAAAGTGGCATTCATGAATTGGAAGAAAATTCAAAGAGTCTTGCAAGTTGTACATTTGAACAGAACACTGAATGGGGAAAAGAGGTCTACTTTCTCTCTTTTTCTTTCTCAATCTGTGCCACAACAAGTGCATATAATTAATTTGAGGAGCTTGATATATCTATGAATCTTGAAAACTTTGCAGATGGGATTGAAATATGGATGTCCAGTTGAAGATGTGATAACAGGGCTATCGATTCAATGCCGTGGATGGAAATCGGTGTATTGCAACCCAACAAGAAAAGCTTTCTTAGGATTGGCTCCAACCACACTGCCTCACACACTTGTGCAGCATAAGAGATTGTCAGAAGGTTCTCTCCAGATTTTACTTTCCAAGTACAGTCCGGCTTGGTATGGTCATGGAAAGATAAGTTTGGTCCATCAACTTGGATATTGTATTGTCTGCTGCTGGGCTTCCAATTGCTGGGCAACCCTATTCTACTCGATTGTCCCTTCACTTTACCTCCTCAAGGGCATTTCCTTATTTCCACAGGTATAATTGGTCTTGTGTCTCAGTGATAATTGATTTGTCACAATATATGTCACATCACTAATAAACATGAGACATAACTACTTACATAAGTAAGTCTCGCCTCGCCTCTATCAGAGATGTGGTTTATAACGTAGCCGCCCAAATAGTATATTTCTCAATGTCTGATGGGTTTTGTTTTGTGAATTTAGATCTCAAGTCCATGGCTCATACCATTTGCATATGTGATCATTGGCAAGTATACTTGGAGCTTTGTGGAGTTTCTGTGGTCTGGTGGCACAATCTTAGGTTGGTGGAATGACCAACGAATGTGGCTGTACAAGAGAACAAGCTCTTACCTCTTTGCCTTCGTTGATACTATTTTATACTTCCTAGGATATACTGATTCAGCATTTGCCATAACAGCCAAGGTGGCCGATGAAGATGTGTCACAGCGATACGAGAAAGAGATTATGGAATTTGGGGCCTCTTCTCCAATGCTCACCATATTGGCAACACTTGCATTGTTCAATTTGTACTGCTTTGCTGAGTTTGTGAAGGAAGCAACCACTGGATCAAAGGGCATGGCACAAGTTTATGAGACAATGGCTTTGCAAATTCTTCTGTGTGGGGTTCTGATCCTCATCAACATACCTTTGTACCAAGCACTTTATCTAAGGAAGGACAAGGGAAAGATGCCGGCCTCCATAGCATTTAAGTCAATGGCATTTGTTCTAGTTGCTTGTACTTGTTTTAAATTTTCATATTGAATTGAATACCATATGGTATTGTGGGTTAAACCCGATGCGTATATACTTGGAAGGTGTGGAAGGCAAAAAGGAAGTTTGCAAATAATAGTTTAAGGTTGGTAAAGTTGCAAGTAACAAAAGGTGAAGAAATTGATGATCTTTGAGAGAGACCTAATCAAACCAACCTAAAATAAACCTGATTTGGCTAGGAAGATAAAACTCCAAGGCACAGACAGCAGGAACCCAAGACAGAAGAAGTGAAGCATCAGCAGCAGGCAATTGGCAACACAATCTGCATAACCTCTAGCTCATGCCCTTTTGACATATCCTTAGTGACCACCTTATTAGTGATGCAATATCTGTTTGAGATAGCCCTAATTGCCATTGATTTTATATAATGGTCAATGAAGAAACCTTTTTTAATACAAATATTTAAAACATATACATGCAAATACAGAAAATGCCATTGATTTAAAGGCTATGGAGCTCGGCATCTTTCCCTTGTCCTTCCTTAGGTAGAGGGCTTGGTACAATGGTACGTTAATGAGAATCAAAACCCCACACAGAAGAATTTGCAGAGGCATTGTCTCATAAAGGTTTGTCATGCCCTCTCCCATGATTGCTTCATTTACAACACCAAGAAAGCAGAACAAATTGAGCAATGCAAGCGTTGCCAGTATGGTAAACATTGGAGACGAGGCTCCAAATTCCATAACCTCTTTCTCGTATCGATGCGAAACATCTTCATCAGAAACCTTGGCTGTTATTACAAATGCTGAATCAGAATATCCGAGGGAGTTTAAAATGGTATCAATTAAGGCAAACAGGTAGGAACTTGTTCTCTTGTAAAGCCATATACGTTGGTCGTTCCACCAACCTAAGATTGTACCACCAGACCACAGAAACTCCACAAAGCTCCAAGTGTACTTGGCAATTATCACATATGCAAATGGTATGAGCCAAGGGCTTGAGACCTAAACCGACAAAACAAAACTCATTATTACAGACATTGAGAAAAGGGAAAATGTTATGGAAGGTTGTGACAAACTAATTAATATGAATGACAGAGGAACCATACCTGCGGAAATAACGAAACGCCTCTAAGGAGATAAAGTGAAGGGATAATTGAGTAAAATAGGGTTGCCAAGGAATTGGAAGCCCAGAAGCAGTAGCAACAGTATCCAAGTTGAAGACCTAAGCTAATATTTCCATGTGCATACCATGCAGGGCTGTACTTAGAAAACAAAATCTGGAAATCACCTTCTGACCATCTCTTATGCTGCACAAGTGTCTGCGACAGTGTGGTTGTAGCTATTCCTAAGAAAGCTTTCCTTGTGGGATTGCAATACACTGATTTCCATCCGCGGCATTGGATTGATAACCCCGTTATCACATCTTCAACCGGACATCCATATTTCAAACCCATCTGCAAATTATAGAGATTCATTAAGCTCAAACTATTGTACACTTGTGTGTGTGTGGATGGAGAGAGAAATAAAGACCTCCTTTCCCCATTCAGTGTTCTCTTCAAATGCACAGCTTGCAAGACTTCTCGAATTTCCTTCTAATTCATGAATGCCAGTTTCTTCTCTCTTTCTACTAATCTCCCACTTCATTTCACTCTTACATCCCTTTATGAACTTATTCCTCCCACAAAGAGTATCTCTTCTGTGAAAGCAGCCACTTCCAATATATAGAGGGCCCCCATAACCATCCAAACCATGGAATTCCACCTTCAATTCCCACAAACATAGAATTCCTAACATGTCAGCCATAAATATTAAAACATTATAAAACTTCACTTAAATAAGTTTAACTCCACATCATATAACTTCACGAACGCCTACTCACCTCGCAGATTACTCGTAATGAATTGCTATATAATTCATTCTTAGTAACATTTTCGAAATTCTGTGGGAACTGTACATAGGCAATCTCATTGCCTTCTGCTTCATCCATTAAGAAGCAAAGTGCATCCCTTACGGCCTTAGAGTTGTTTGAATACATGTCACAGTCTACATTAAGAAGGACCTGCCCATTGCTAATGTTTGAAGATACCCTTATCTGCAGCACAAAGGATCACATAACAAATTAACATTGAATTATAGAAATTTCTGCAGTATCAACAAACACACCAATACTTGATGATTTTGGAAGCACCTTTTTAGTCTCTCTAGCAAAGAAAATATTGCCAAAAATATAGCTTGAAATGAAACTGAGTTTCTTTTTACTAGTTTACCAATGCATTCATAGCGCCAGCTTTGAAGTTATGGTGATATTGAGGTCTCTTTTCTCGAGCCAAATACACCAAAGTTGGCAACACACACCCTTCAACATCTGTTGCATTTAGGTCTCTCCCATCAATTACTATCTGAGAAAAATGGAAAGGATGATAGTATAATACATTAATTAATGTGTGTTTATGTATGTCAATAGCTCAAATTAAGACATTATTATCTTCCATTTCTAAACAGTGAAGATCAAAATTTCATACCTGAAGAATGGTGTCGTGGTCACGTCGTGATGAATATGTATCCCACTGAGAAAAGCCTTTATGTTTTGATCTTACTTCTTCTGAAATGCGGCCTAGCTTCACAGCATCTTCAACTTCATTCTCCATGTCTTTGTATAATTTCTACATGGACAAATTGAGAAGGCAGCTATCACTAAATTAATCAATGCAATCTGTTTTATTGGTTTTACCATTTTAGTGATTTAATTTTTTTTATAAAAATAATAAGCCTATTGTCACTACTTATCATATTTGTATGCTCCTGCTCCATGTCCATGATCCTCCAGCAACATGTGCAGTGTTACTTTCCAAAAGAACTTTGGCAAAGTTATGAGTCTCCAAATCTCAGCTTGCAGAACTCAAAATTATGAAAACTCATTGTGTACACTTCTTTCGTAAGAATGCGTATGGGATTCACTGTTTTTTTTTTTAATGAATGACGGAAGAAAATCTTAGGTGTAACTGGCTGTACACGATCATTCGTACATTCCGTTATAGGGAAGTTTTCTCCATTGAGAGGTATTGGCTGGCTGTATGCCTCAATGAAAAACCCAATTCAGGTTATCAGTAGTTCACATTTTGAACCAGAACCAAACAATGACCCAATTCAGGTTATCAGGGACTCAGTCCCACATCGCCATCCAAAAATGACCACATGATCACCATTTTAAAAAATAATAATAAACAAAGACAAATTAGTTTTAAATTATTGACCCCCTGACACAAGACTCGTAACTGATACGTTTCTTTTTTTAAAAGAAAATTAATTGTTGACCTCTTTAAACATTTTCTATGTTATCTGTCTACCTTTTTGGTCATGACAAAATTAATTGGTACTTCAACCACTTTTGACCCTGTAATTTCAATTTCATTTGGGTTTAGAGTTTCTTCAAAAATTGGGATTAGAGGTTGAATTTCAAGCCCTAATATGAAAATGGGAGAGTTTCATATGAACTTTTACACTCAAGGGTTTTGGGTTGACGAAATTGCCCCTTGCACTGTCAAAGAAATTGACAAGAATACTAACTTGTCCTTGAATTGCTACAAATACGAAACTACAATGGCAAAATTGACGGAATTGAAACTACATGGTCAAAAGTGATTGAAGTGCCAAACTATAGGGACCAAAAGTGACTTTTGGCCTTCAATTTAATAAGGAAATTAATTAGTACCTTAATAGCAGCCAAATCAGCAGCCTGGTTATGATCATCATCAACTGCATCATCAGAAGAAACAAAATAAGCAGCAGGTGATCTTGGCTCCACGTTGTATTTCTTGCAATAAGGTATCCAATGCTTAGCAAATTTGGCAGCCTCCAAGAGGGCAAAGTATGTAATTTCTGAGCCTCCATCATCTGAGAGATACACACTCAACTTCTCTGGTGGGTAGTCATAAGCCATGACTGATAAAACAGTGTTTATCACCATCATTGGTGGCTCTATTGTGGGGTCTGCCGTGCACACGAATATGTCCACCCCCGGCAACTCATTCTCATATCTGTTCAAATTTCACGGACGACAGTTGTTGAATACATAGACACAACTTATTTGTTCTAAAGTGATTAAAATATACATTACTAATAGACAGAGTAACATGAAGTAAATGATTTACCAAAAAGAGAGATGCATATAAGAAAGTAGGTACCTTTGAGAGAGCCTGTCCTTGAAGGTGTGCCTATAAACAGGGCTCCACCTGGAGGCTTGAGTGAGGATCCAGTAAAAACCAAACCATAGCTCAGCGCCCAACAATCCAATCCACCCAAACCTTCCATCCTCTCCTGCTTTTGGTATGTGACTTACTCTATAAACCCAAATCAAACATATGCCTGCAAATATAGATGCTGCAAAAATCCTATATAGAACTATTCCCTTGGCTCTCTTTGTCTCAAACAATGGTAAATACCCTTCTTCCTTTCCCATCTGATAATTCAGACCGACCGACCTCTCTCTCCCTCTCTCTCTCTCAAAATGGATAATTATATGATATATTTGTGTGCTTGTGGTTATATATAGCGTAGCATGAATGACACCTGCCATGGTGGAATAAGGACATTTTTGTCTGCCACTAGCTAAATATTATTGTTGACAATTATTAATACATGCGTCCACCAATGGTTTAGTGCGGATGTTGTGAAATGTTGACTTTAATTTTTTATGTTAGTGCAATGAAAGTAACAAAGTCTAGGTACAACTCCTTGAGTTGTTAATTAGAAATGGACGTTATTACTAGACAGGTTGATTGCTTTCAATATTGACAAAGCCGAAAAAAAACAAACGAAGGCTTGAGCTAGCTCTATGATGAATCACATTCGTCACCTTTGTCGAATCACATAAACTGAATATATTGTTTGTTTTCTACTATAAGGGGCTAAATTGTTAACGTTCCATATCAATTTTTGAAAGAAGTTGAGGTTCCATCCTAAAATTAATTGGTTATAAAGGACTAGCCCAACTTCTTATACACTCAGGCTAGGTCCCTTAACTTTTCAATGTGGGACAAATACTCTCAACAAATTCGCACAAAATATGAACTTTCATATAGTGTCTTTTTTCGGTCAGATCATATAGTGTCTGTGAATAAAATAAATTTGAATGTAACGACATCTTAATTATAACTTTCAACGAGAAAAAGATAAAATGGAACAAATGAGCAAATAAAGCACTCTTTCCATGAGCATGTGCCCAAGTAAAAATGCTAGTTTATATCATGATAACTGTTCATCAATCTTTCAGCTAGCTTTCCTAGTATATAGGCATCAGGCAGGCCAGTGCAAGCAAAAAAACTGACTTGAACATGACAGAGGATGGTATATGGCCTTTATCGCTGCGGATGAAGAGCGCTTGGTACACCGGTAAATTGATCAGAACTAATATGCCAGAAAGAATAACCTGGCTGATCAACTGGTCTAAAGCTTTGTAATGCCTGTCCATAACAACTCTCTTTGTTCCCCAAACTAAGCTCAGAAAATTCAGCAATGCCGATGTTGCTAACACGGTATACATAATGCTTGCGGTTCCGAATTCCATAATCTCTTGCTCATACCGCTTTGAAACATCATCTGTGATCACCTTATCAGTGAGGGCAAACTCTGTCTCAGATAGCCCCAGTTGCCTCTTTATGGTATCGAAGAAGGCGAAGAAGTAGGAAGTGATCCTTCGGATCAGCCACATTCGTTGTAAGTACCACCATGCTTTGAGTGTGCTACCACTTCTCAGGGCTTCAACTATGCTGTAAACATTCTTGGCTATAAATACATAAGCAAATGCTAGGAACCACAGGCTTGACACCTGAAATGAAAACATCAATCAATTAAAAACCAACAATTCCAATGTGATTGAATAGTAGCTTAATAGACCACAGATTTTAGGAAGCAATTGGGTTAACTAATGTTTTTTTCCACCAAAGCATAAAAGAGTGAGATTGAGGTACCTTAGGGAACAAGGGAATGCCATGGAGCAAGCAAAGAGGAGGAACAGTCACATAATACAAAGTTGGGAAGGAAACTGGAGCCCACAGAAGGTAGATACAATATGCCATCTGGGCACCCAAGTGTATCTTCCCATGCCCATAAATGAAAGGGCAATATTTGGAGAAAAATATCTGAAACAAGCCCTCAGACCACCTCTTATGTTGAATAAGTGCTATATCTAAGGTATTTGGAGCAACACCCAGAAAGTCTTTTCTCTCTGGGTTATAATAGATCGATTTCCATCCCCTGCATTGAATTGCCAAGCCAGTAGCAATATCTTCAACAGGACACCCATATATCAATCCCATCTGCATAAAAATAACATATATCTCATCATGATCTTCAAGACTAATATTGAAAGGGTAGAAAATTAGCATGTTTGAGAAAGAGTGATAGGCAGAGAGAGAGAGACCTCTTTGCCCCATTGAGTACCCTTCTCATAGCTACAACTGATAAGAGCTTTTGCAGATTCCTCCAGTTCTTTGATACTTCTGTCAATAGTCTTTTGGCTCTCTACGTTCCAATGTCCTCTATAATCTTTGGAATACTTCCTTCCAAAAAGGCATTCTCTTCGATGGAAGCATCCAGTGCCACAAAACAAGGCCGTGCCATATCCACCTAATCCAGCAAGTTCAACCTTCATGCATGACAACCAACCATGATATGTTAATTTGAAAGTAAGCGCAATTATATAACCATGGTCTAGATATCTCACCGCGTTAACAACGAAACATTCATTTCCATAGATATCATCCTTGGTGAGATTGTTATAGCCCTGTGGATGTTGCACGTAAGCGATCTCAGGGCCATACTTTTCATCCAAGAAGAAACATAATGCCTCTCGTATTGAGTCTGCATTGTTTGCATACATGTCACAGTCCAAGAGGAGGATGAAGGGTGCATTGCTTATCTCTGATGACACTTTCAGCTGCACAAGGGAAATTACCTTTTTTCAGTCTCCATAATACTTACAAATTTCAAGTTAAAAGCACAATTGTGAAATATTTTAAATGCGATTGAAAGATATACAAGTTAAAATTAGTGTCAGCAATGTAGTTGGAAGTAAGGAAACTAAAGCTAACCAGTGCATTCAGAGCTCCAGCTTTGAAGTTGTGTGGCTGCTGAGGTCTCTTTTCTCGTGACATGTACACCATCGTAGGTAACCGGCATCCATCATTATCCACGGAATTTATGTCTCTTCCATCAGTTATAATCTTCAAAGGAAATAAGAGGGACAGAGTAATGAAACAAACAAAAAAAAACAAAATTACAAAAGTATCAGATAAAGATCAACCAATTCACGAATTACATACCTGTACAATCGACTGATGATCATTCTTTGCAACTTTAAGGTTCCATTCTGAGAACCCCTTGTGTTGCTTCTTTATTTCTACTGGAATCTCTGCCGTTGCAACAGCAGATTCGATCCGATTCTTCATTTCTTCATGAAGTTTCTTTGGAAACATGTAAATGTCAGCTAAATTAGCCATTTCACATGCATACTTAGTCAATTATCTAAAACACTGATTTAGCAAAACTTGGCACTTTTTTATACCTTGATTTCCAGCCATTCCTGACCATACTTGATGTCATGCACATCAGAGTGCAGGGCAAAGTAGGCCTCTGGTGACCTTGGCTCAACACTGAACTTTTTGCAGAAGGGTATCCAATACTTAGCGAAACGAGAGGCCTCCAAGAGAGCATAGAAAGTGAATTCTGAACTGCCATCGTCGGAAAGATAAACACTCAGCTTCTCAGTTGGATAATTGTAGGACAGCACTGACAAGACAGTGTTAATCACCAAAGTTGGTGGCTCCATTTTGGGGTCTGCAGTGCATATAAAAATGTCAACTCCCGGCAACTTGTCCTCATATCTGTAATATGCAAAGAATCATAAGAACTTCATTAATTAGAAATCCAATTTTCAAACTCCACACAACAAGAAAATGCAAAACAAAGTGGGGATTTGGACTTAGAAAAATAGAGATTGATATCAAAATTGAACCTTTTTGTCATGACTTACCTGATGCAAAGTTTTTGCTATCAGAAGAACACCTTAGATTGTACAAGTTCTTTATTGAAAAGCAAACTAAAAATACACTTATTATACAATTTTCTAGATTGAAAAAGAATCTAAATTTTTTTCAATATTTGTTTTTAGTTGTTACTTTATGAACTGAGATGGAGAGCTAGCAAAACCTGTGAGAGAGCCTGTCCTTGAAAGGTTGAAGATAAGTAACATTCCATCTAGGAGACTGAGTAATGATCCAGTACAGCCCAAACAAGAACTCAGACATGAGCATACCAATCCAAGCCCACCTCCCTGCCTCTCCAGCTCTTGGGATGTTTGTAACTCTATACACCCATATCAAACACACACCCACCAATATTGTGGATGCAAAAACCCTATACAAACCTATAAATCTTGCTCTTCTGCTCTCAAACAATGGAGGAAGACTTTCTTCTCCACCACCTTCCTGCTTGCCCATCTCTCTGCTTTCTTTCTCTCTCTGTTTTTTAACAAAGAAACTTTAGTGCAGCTATGTAAACTAGAAGCTAACTTTCCCGTACCACACAGTCTTGATATAAGGATTGAAGTGAAAACACGGTCCTGAATTATATTGTATAAAACAAAGAAAAATGTCAGGTACCAAAAAAATTTGTTGTTCTATTCAGAACGATAAGATATTGAGGGAGGCCGGATTCGAACAAAGAGCCTCAGGTGCATGATGATGAGGTTTTGTTCTGTAGTGTTCCTTTTCTTTTATATATAAAAATAAAAATAAATAAAAACGATACGATTATTTAAGAGTCAAAGCACTTATCGTTTAGGTAGAGGTGAGGGCATATGAACATATTTTTCTTGATCTTCAACAGAAAGAAAGAAAAAAAAGAAACTAGTATAAGATTTTAATGCCAAATGTCAATTCCATATCACCAATGATGAGAGGAGCCACGTGAAAGTTGACTAAAATGGTCAAGAGTTTCGATAGTCAATACAAATGTTATATTATATGATTTATTTTCTACAGGAGATATTCTAAATTACTAATCTAGCCTAATCCCTTGTTTTATTAAAAAAAACAGCAATGGTGTTTTTTTAATTTCTTTAATAATAATGGCACGGATTTAACCAATCTGAACAAAAACGACAATTGGGATGTCTCTCACAACACAACCGTACACGAAAGAAGCAACCACCATATCTGTGGTTGAAGTTGCTTGGTCTTTAAACTTGTACATCACTATTTTCCCATATTAAGAAAGTGGCAGTTGGAATTGGGTTGCCTTCTTTTGTGTTTGATTCGGCCATTCGATTACTTTAAGCAACGTTTCCACCTTGACGGCTTGAAATTGATTTTTGCTTTGTCCTTTTTATCTCATTCATCATCATCACCATCGAAGTTCTTCAACTGTTTCTCATCGCAAAACTTGGTCAGCTCAAGATTAAAATTGAAAGTATGTATGTGTATTCGATTAGGGTCCATATTTAGTGCAAATTGTAATCTAGTTATACGACAATCTAATGATTTGCAACTAGTCTTTAAGTTACAAGCATAATGAACTCCGCGATTTTTCAATTACAAATATATTCATATTACATGTTTATTTATACATAATGAAAATAATAAAAGATAAGGAATGAGAATCAAATCAACTACTATTATTATATGTGTAAGTAAATGCATGAGAAGTCAAAAATGGAATTCATATTCTCTTTTTTCTTATTCCCATGACTTATAAGTAAACGTGTCAATGAGAATATAAACCGTAGAAAGCTCATTATTAGGATCTCAATTTCTCCTTGGTCTAGTTACCGAGACATACTCTTATATACGTGGGACAATCGTAACCAAGAGAAACTCTTATATACATAGGAGAATCATAATGCAGTCATCTAGTGGTATGTGACTTGGCAAATTTCTTACCACTTTTATGAGAGACTATCCCTATTCTAGTTGTTTATGAGGTGTAGAAATGTTTTGTTACTAGATGGCTGTTGTGTAGATACAGCTGCACCAAAATGGATTCAGTTGCATCCTCAACTTGTGATACTCGCAAGTGCACGAGCCGTTCGGTAGTATAGCGTATGTAAGTGCGAGGTCGATCCCACGAGGATTGGTGATTGAATGATTCAATTCATTTTCCCTACACAAAACAGAAATGAAAAAGAAAGGAAATAAATAAAACAAGGAAGAAAGAAAATAACTAACTCAAGTGGATAAGTTCCCAAGTTCAATTAGATTAACGGATTGATTCTAGCTAATGTATGATTAAGCCATGGTGTTTGGTCATAACCTTGTGTTCCTAATTCCCTAATTTGATCATTTGTTGTCTAACCTAAAATTAAGCATTAGGAACCCATTAAGCATAGAAGAACAATTTAAACAACCAAGCATGTATCTAATCCCTGTTGTCGAATGTCCATACATACTCTTCCTATTCATAGTTCAATTCGAATTAAAGCATGGTGTATACTCTTAATTCAAACCAAGATAGCTAACATGCAAGCCTTAATGGTGATCAATCATTCAAACTAGCATATTAACTTATAAGCATAATGAATAAGAACATGAACCATAATTGAAACTTGGAAACTAATCAAGCTTGAGACTAAAGAAAAGAATTTACATAATGATGAAAATTAAAGTAGAACTTGGAAAGACTTAAAGGAAAATTTAGTAAAAGGATTGTTGTTACAATCAATTGAGAACTAGAAAGGAAAACTAAGAGAATTTGAGGGAGAGAAGGGAAGGGAGCTCTAGAGAAGTGTTTGAGAGCTCCCCCCCTTGGGGTGTGTTTACAAGCTTGGGAAACCTCACTATATATAGGCCTAAGGAAGCTGAAAATCTGAATTAAGTATGGCTAATGCATACAACACTTGTTTTATAAAATCTGAAATGGTTGATGCACTTCACTAATGCATACAACACTTGCATTATAAAATCTGAATTGGTTGATGCACTTCACTAATAAATCCCACCAGCAGCCCTAGCTCATCTTCATGTCACCATGACCAAGCTTCCAACCAGAAATAATAGCTCATCCTGAGGTCAGCATGACCAGCAACTTCAAGGGCTTACGAATTGGGCTTCCCTTAAGCAAATTAAGACTTTAAGCACTCAAACTTGAAGTTCAGAATGTCTTCTTTCCAGCCATATATCATTTGGGCCAATCCAAGGTCGGAGGAGGAAGTTAAGGGCAAAACAAATTGCTAACTCATTTTGCGCGCTGATAAAATCCATCCTGAGCATGGCTCTGTGTTTGCTAGGTAACAGACTCCACAATTATCCAATGGGGCTGAATTTCGGATATGTTATAGTATACAACCATTGGAACAACTTTCATGAAGAATGTGGCCTCATCCGAGCTATGTAGGTTGCTGAAACAAAGCTTGCAATATGACCTACGAAACTGGGCTGGCAGGGGACTGTAGCCAAAATTGAGTTTGTCTTTAAGCTCTTCATCCATTCATCCAAATTAGGCCCTAACATGCATGGATTGCATCATTTACTATCCAAAGCCATCATTATTACCTAAAGCTCAATGAACTGAAAGATAAACACAAAAAGGATTAAAAGCACAAGTTTAACTCAAAAACATAACCAAATCATAAGCTAGAAGGGTACAAAATGATATACAATTATGAACCGATCAAATACCCCCAAACCTAGATTTTGCTAGTCCTCGAGCAAAACAACACAAAACAAAGTTAAAAACAAAACAAGAAGTTAACTAGACCACTTTCGTAGGTAACTCGATTGCATTGAGCGAATGCAACAAGCCTTTAAACCTCTAGGCATCCCTAGTAGGAGGAGTTGTGTCTCCTGAGGGTTTAACAGTTACGATACCCACAAACGTTTTTCTAACTCTACAAAACAAAATGGTTAGAAAACTTATTAGATTTGTTAGTTCTTAAGCAAAACCAAAACCAAAAACAAACATAAAAATAAAAACAAAACACAAAAAACAAAAAAAATCAAAATCAAAATAAAAACTCAAAACAATCTTTCCGAACATTTTGTGAAGAGAAATGACTCATGCACATGACTTAAACGTTTTGACAATAAAAGCTCAATTTTAGACATTATTCACAAAGCGGCAAAGTTCAAAACATAATATGCTCAAAGTGTAGTAGTGTGATAGCCAAATGCAACAAATTCCCCAATCTTAGTTTCCACACAATTTCAAAAATCATACCAAGCACAAATGCAACTTCAAATCTCACCAAAGTTGTCCTCTCACAAATGAATCACTCAGAAGAGGGCTACAATGCAACACTCAGTTATAGACATGGGATTAGAGTTAAACCATAAAGGAGTTAACTCAAAATAGGAAGATGAAGAACTTGCATTAATATGATCTCAAGAAGGATGCCAAACACTTAAAAGTAATAAAATGCATGCAATTCAACCATATGACATTTAAGATCAATTTAGGTCTTTATTATAGGTTGTAATGGGGCCAAGGGTGTAAGGTGAGTGAGAAATGAAAGGTATGGATAATACAAAGTCCAAGGAACTCAAAATGTAAGAACATAAAATAATTGTTTACAAGACTTCGAATCATCACGATTAGATTTTTTTTCTTTTACATGATCAAAACTCCTTATACCTTCATTTACATTGATTCAAACTCCTTTCCAAACACCAAATTATTTTGAAGGCCCAAAAATGAAACCCAAAAACAAAATTTCATTCAACTACCATTTAATCATAACTTTTTTTTCTTTTCTTTTCTTTCACCAATTGTGTGATTTTATTTTTTTTCTTTTTTTCTTCTATGTAATATCCCTTCCCAAACTTAGCATGAAAAACACATCCGAATTAGAGCTCATGAGTTCCTTAGAAAGGTAAATATTTATTTTTCGGGCTAAGGCGAGGAAATATAATTGGTAAAATGAAAGAAAAGGTTTACATGTAGGCTCAAAATGGTTAACAATGGAAAATCATGCTTAAGCATGCATAAGGTTAGCTTGAAAGACACAAACGATCCAAAGAGGGCCTTAATATCATTTCTTTAAATGTCATGAAATCAAATTGCATAAGAATGAATGACTTTTAAGTGTTCAACCAAATCAATGAATAATGAGATCAAACAACAACTTTGATGACAAGAAAATAAGAGTATGTGTATAACACTCATGAAATGAAGCACAAGGCTCAAAAGCTCACATTATATGGTTATATAAGTCTAATTTATGCTTGATACAATTCTTTGGGTCATGCAAATCCTTTAATTGGAAAATTATGAAACAAATGGCAAGTGCAAAGAAGGTTTCGAACATATCATGCTAGAACGATGCCAAATTAATTAATTAATGAATTATTATTATTATTATTTTATTTTACAAGAAGAATTTACAAGGAACAAAAAAAAAAAAAAAAAAATTCAATTTTCATTTAAGTCATGCAAACATTTATCACAATCTCATCAAATGTGTTCGGAAAGTGACTCAAAACAAAACAAGACTCAAAATATAGAAAAAACAAAAACAAAAAAAAAAACAAAAAAAACAAGCAAGAAATATATATATTTTTTTTTAATAAGAGAAACTAAATTTACTTGGTAAACTCCAATACCCCCAAACCTAGATATGAACATTGTCCTCAATGTTTAAAAATTAGGAACAAGCAATGTCATAACAAGAAATGAAAGGTACTAAAGTAAATATAAAATCACAAAACACACAAGAATTGAAATAAAATAATTACAAAATAAAAATTACAAACAAACAAAAAAAAAAAAAAAAAAAAAAAAACGAAACAGTAAAACACTCGAAACAGAAAACAAACAGTCTTACACAAACCAAAATCCAAACGATTGAAAGCCCAACCCAAAAGAAGTTAACACACTTTGAAACCTAACAACGGTGAAAACCCGAAGCCCACAATGAAGTCCGAAGCCCACATGTTATTAATTTATTTTTATTTATTTATTTATTTTAATTTAATGAAACGTGAATTGGGAGTGCGAAGGCGGGTATTTACGAAACAGAAAAAGTGTGGTCCTTGATGCCTTGGTTCCTGGGAAGTCACGGGGAAAATAGGTGAGGGACGTGTCGGCGTGCAGAGGCCGCTTTCACATCCCCCAAGCTAGAATTATTAGACTCGTAGGAAGGCGCGACGACTTTTTCACTTGAAGGTGGTGAAAGGTGAAAATGCAATTAAGGGGGTTGGGAAACGGGTGCGGCGACATATAGAGATAAGCCGTAAGGGCCGCACAGAACTCAGAACCGCAATGGCTAGGGTTAGCAAAAACTAAGTCTATAAAAGGTAAAAAAAAGAAAGGGTAAAAAACACAAACTCAGAAACACACAAAAGAGAAAAGAAAGAAGATAAGAAGTGAGAAATCAAATGGCCTCTTCCTACCCCTTTTCGTTGGATCTCAACCTAGCTCCACCGACTCAAACACGAGGCCAAGCAGCGGCACCAGTATGGATGCCCTACTTTGCTTCCGCACGGGGGCCTGTGATAGTAACTGACTCAATACTCCTGGACAACGATGTTGCCATTGGAGTGGGCAGAAATCTGGTGACTCCTAAAGATATACATGTTCTGGGGACAAGGGATGACAACCGGGTTGTGAGCGATGCCCTGGCACTGAGCGTGCAGAGTACGGCAACAGTTGCAAGTTTGGGTCATCGCCTACTTGCGAAGTCCCATGAGGTAGAGGTGCTGAAAGGTCAGTTGGCGGCGGAGCGAAGTATGGTTGAGGAGTGTCAGACTGCTATAAAAAGCTTGAAAAGGGAGAGGTCAAGGATAGTGGAGGTGAATCGACACCAGCTAGAAGTATTGCGGGACGAGAATAGAAACCTATCAAAGATGGTAGAGTTGTACTCTCGCGACATGCGAAAACAGCTGGAAGACCTAGACCGACCGGGTAAACGCAAGCAAGCAGATCGTGAGAGTAGTTACGCTCAAGCTAAGATTGCGATCTTTGGGAGCTCAAGTGGTGAGCCCCAAGAGGCTGTGCATGAAGCCCAGGAAGAGGACAGCCAAAGGGCCAAACTCAAAGCTCCAATGGTCGAGACACCGAGCACTGTGAAGAAATGACTTCTACTGCATTATTGATGTTTTTATTTTAATTTATTTTATTTTTTTGGTTGTTTTTGTCTTTATTTTGTTTTGGAAATAAAAGAGTAAATTTGCAGAAGGAAAAAGAAAACGAAAAAGAAAGCACACTTTCCAAACTTAAATCAAACGAAGACGACAAATGGAAATGGAAGCACAGTTCCCTAACTAAAATAAAATAAAGATGACAGCCGAAAGGAAAAAGCAAAAACACAAAGCTCTAGAAAATGAAAGTAACGGGCAAAAACATAAAACACCAGAAAACACGGAAAAAAGAAAAGTAAAGTGAAAGTAAAGGTGCTCCCCCTTGAAGCGATTAGGTCGAGCATGTCCGGGAAATCCGAAATGGTGTTGGCTCTCTCTCTCATCAGCGTATGTCTATTTAAACCACACATCTGCAAGCGGATGATACCCAGCATTTCTTCCTGCAAACTCAAGGAAAAACATCAAAAAATTCAGAAGCAAAACAAATGGCATCCTCATGCACTCACCTTGATGATCTCAACCTTGAGCTCTCACTTGCACCACCGAATGCCCAGACAAGGGCTCCTCCAAACACTGTCTTTCCAAACTCTACATATCATCACGGCACGGCCTCAAACTTTGCTGAGGCAATACCGAACTTTTCTGAGGCAATGCCGAACAGAGCAGCGCTGCTGGGAGGCATGATTGGCAGCAAGCTCACACCGACAGATCATCTGCATGTGGCACAGAGGTCTGACAAGGCAGCGGTGGAGGAGTCCCACAATTTAACTGTGCTCCATGCGGTCTCCGCTACCAATTTGGGCATGCGCCTACTAGCGAGGACAAGGGAGTGTGCCGCGATGAGCGAGGAAATAGCTTCCTTGAAGGCTATGGTGGCGGACTTGCAGAAGCGGCTCTACTGTGCCAATCAGCACGTGGAAGCACTGCAGAGGAAAAATGAGGACCATGTCGAGCTGCTGCAGATTCTGCAAGTAAGAGAAAATAGAGGCAAGCCATGATGATGATGAAGATGAAGAAGAAGAAGAAGAAGAAGAAGAAGAAGTTTTTTTTTTGTTTTTTTTTGTTTTTTTTTGTTTTTTTTGTTTTTTTTGTTTTTGTTTTTAATGCAGCGTTTGAAATAAAAATGTGTTTTAACACTCAGAAATAAACTAACTAACCATACCACGTAAATAAATAAATAAACTAACTTAACAAAACAAAAACAAAGACTATACAGAAAAGAAAACAAAGAAAATAAATAAATAAATAAAACTTAATTTAAAAACACACGAATATACAAGCACTCACGGATGACCAATTAAGGGCCTTAGAAAACACAGCCAGGGGATCCGGGAAGGTTGGAGGGGTCACAATGGTCCCGCTTAAAACCCAAACTTCTTAGACACCGAAGGTGTCGCCTAAAGAACTCCTAGACACTGTATTAACAGAAGTGCTCACTGGGGTTACCATAAGTCGGCTCATATGAAAAATAATAATAATTTTTTTTAAATTTTTTAAAAAATATATTCTCGTAAGAAAAAGAAACAAAAACAAATTAAGATAACATGAAACAACAAACCATAAACGAAAATGAACTAAGTACTCTAAACAAACTCAAACAAACGATATAAATTATTGTACTAAAAGAAACAAACCAAGAAACCAAAGAAAAAAAAAACAAACAGCACTTTCTATCACCTATTTATCACCATTTGGACAGATTCGTTTCTATGTTTTTCAGCTTCGACCTCTGTTCAGTTTTTAGGCTATAACGTTCCAACCGTAAGTCCAAATTTTACGTTCTTTATATGGTTGGATTCAGCATAGAAAAACAAAGAACTCAACGCGATCCAAAAGGCAAAAACAACTACGAAAATAAACAGAATTCAAAGAAGAGAAAGGATTGAAATGCTCCCCCTTGAAGCGATTAGGTCGAGCATGGATGCACTTGGAGGTCGCGACTTCTCCCACTGCTCCACACTTCCCATTCTTATGATTGAGGTTGCCATCTCTCTCCATTTATTATTGAGCTATAATAAATTGCTAAAACAAACATAGAAAACTTGAAACGGAATTAAAGGATTACGAAATATAAAAAAAAAACTAAAAATGAAAGGGAAAAATCAACACAAGTCCAATTCCATGCTTCAAAGCAACAAGCACCAATGGGTTGTGTAAGCTGGGACTTAAACCCAGTTCTCTTGCTTGTTGGGCAATTGTCCTTTTCTGTTGGACTACAAACACAACTGGTCCATTAACGTCATTAACTTTAAAACAAGAAATTGTGTAGAAAAACATGAAAATGAAAAATAAAAATAAAACAAGTAGGGAAAAGAAATAGAACCAAACTATGTTGCCAATCCCCGGCAACGGCGCCAAAAACTTGTTGTGTAGATACAGCTGCACCAAAATGGATTCAGTTGCATCCTCAACTTGTGATACTCGCAAGTGCACGAGCCGTTCGGTAGTATAGCGTATGTAAGTGCGAGGTCGATCCCACGAGGATTGGTGATTGAATGATTCAATTCATTTTCCCTACACAAAACAGAAATGAAAAAGAAAGGAAATAAATAAAACAAGGAAGAAAGAAAATAACTAACTCAAGTGGATAAGTTCCCAAGTTCAATTAGATTAACGGATTGATTCTAGCTAATGTATGATTAAGCCATGGTGTTTGGTCATAACCTTGTGTTCCTAATTCCCTAATTTGATCATTTGTTGTCTAACCTAAAATTAAGCATTAGGAACCCATTAAGCATAGAAGAACAATTTAAACAACCAAGCATGTATCTAATCCCTGTTGTCGAATGTCCATACATACTCTTCCTATTCATAGTTCAATTCGAATTAAAGCATGGTGTATACTCTTAATTCAAACCAAGATAGCTAACATGCAAGCCTTAATGGTGATCAATCATTCAAACTAGCATATTAACTTATAAGCATAATGAATAAGAACATGAACCATAATTGAAACTTGGAAACTAATTGTTGCGTAGATACAGCTGCACCAAAATGGATTCAGTTGCATCCTCAACTTGTGATACTCGCAAGTGCACGAGCCGTTTGGTAGTATAGCATATGTAAGTGCGAGGTCGATCCCACGAGGATTGGTGATTGAAAGATCCAATTCATTTTTCCTACACAAAACAGAAATGAAAAAGAAAGGAAATAAATAAAACAAGGAAGAAAGAAATAACTAACTCAAGCAGATAAGTTCCCAAGTTCAATTAGATTAATGGATTGATTCTAGCTAAAGTATGATTAAGCCATGGTGTGTGGTCATAACCTTGTGTTCCTAATTCCCTAATTTGATCATTTGTTGTCTAACCTAAAATTAAGCATTAGGAACCCATTAAGCATAGAAGAACATTTTAAACAACCAAGTATGTATCTAATCCCTGTTGTCGAATGTCCATACATACTCTTCCTATTCATAGTTCAATTCGAATTAAAGCATGGTGTCTACTCTTAATTCAAACCAAGATAGCTAACATGCAAGCCTAAATGGTGATCAATCATTTAAACTAGCATATTAACTTATAAGCATAATGAATAAGAACAAAAACCATAATTGAAACTTGGAAACTAATCAAACTTGAAACTAAAGAAAAGAATTTACATAACAATGAAAATTAAGTAGAACTTGGAAAAACTTAAGGAGAATTTCAGCACAAAGATCTCATTATAACAATTGAAAACTAGAAAGAAAAACTAAGAGAATTTGAGGGAGAGAAGGGAAGGGAGCTCTAGAGAAGTGTTTGAGAGCTCCCCCCCTTGGGGTCTGTTTACAAGCTTAGGAAACCTCACTATATATAGGCCTAAGGAAGCTGAAAATCTGATTTAAGTATGGCTAATGCATACAACACTTGTTTTATAAAATCTGAAATGGTTGATGCACTTCACTAATGCATACAACACTTCCATTATAAAATCTGAAATGGTTGATGCACTTCACTAATAAATCCCACCAGCAGCCCTAGCTCATCTTCATGTCACCATGACCAAGCTTCCAACCAGAAATGATAGCTCATACCTAGCTCACCATGACCAAGCATCCAACCAGCACATGCTGAGATCAGCATGACCAACAACTTCAAGGGCTTACAACTTGGGCTTCTATTAATCAAATTAGGACTTTAAGCACTCGAAATTGAAGTTCAGAATGTCTTCTTTCCAGCCATATGTTATTTGGGCCAATCCAAGGTCGGAGGAGGAAGTTAAGGCCAAAACAAATTGCTAACTCATTTTCCGCGCTGATAAGATCCATCCTGAGCATGGTTCTGTGTTTGCTAGGTAACAGACTCCAAAATTATCCAATGGGGCTGAATTTCGGATATGTTATAGTATACACCCATTGGAACAACTTTCATGAAGAATGTGGCCTCATCCGAGCTATGTAGGTTGCTGCAACAAAGCTTGCAATATGACCTACGAAACTGGGCTGGCAGGGGACTGTAGCCAAAATTGAGTTTGTCTTTAAGCTCTTCATCCATTCATCCAAATTAGGCCCTAACATGCATGGATTGCATCATTTACTATCCAAAGCCATCATTATTACCTAAAGCTCAATGAACTGAAAGATAAACACAAAAAGGATTAAAAGCACAAGTTTAACTCAAAAACATAACCAAATCATAAGCTAGAAGGGTACAAAATGATATACAATTATGAACCGATCAAATACCCCCAAACCTAGATTTTGCTAGTCCTCGAGCAAAACAACACAAAACAAAGTTAAAAACAAAACAAGAAGTTAACTAGACCACTTTCGTAGGTAACTCGATTGCATTGAGCGAATGCAACAAGCCTTTAAACCTCTAGGCATCCCTAGTAGGAGGAGTTGTGTCTCCTGAGGGTTTAACAGTTACGATACCCACAAACGTTTTTCTAACTCTACAAAACAAAATGGTTAGAAAACTTATTAGATTTGTTAGTTCTTAAGCAAAACCAAAACCAAAAACAAACATAAAAATAAAAACAAAACACAAAACACAAAAAAAAACAAAATCAAAATAAAAACTCAAAACAATCTTTCCGAACATTTTGTGAAGAGAAATGACTCATGCACATGACTTAAACGTTTTGACAATAAAAGCTCAATTTTAGACATTATTCACAAAGCGGCAAAGTTCAAAACATAATATGCTCAAAGTGTAGTAGTGTGATAGCCAAATGCAACAAATTCCCCAATCTTAGTTTCCACACAATTTCAAAAATCATACCAAGCACAAATGCAACTTCAAATCTCACCAAAGTTGTCCTCTCACAAATGAATCACTCAGAAGAGGGCTACAATGCAACACTCAGTTATAGACATGGGATTAGAGTTAAATCATAAGGTACTTAACTCAAAAATAGGAAGATGAAGAACTTGCATTAATATGATCTCAAAAAGGAGGCCAAACACTTAAAAGTAGAAAAATGAATGCAATTCAAGCACATGACATTTAAGATCAATTTAGGTCTTTATTATAGGTTGTAATGGGGTCAAGGGTGTAAGGTGAGTGAGAAATGAAAGGTATGGATAATACAAAGTCCAAGGAACTCACAATGTAAGAGCATAAAAAAAAATTGTTTACAAGACTTGGGATCATCACGATTAGATTTTTTTTCTTTTACATGATCAAAACTCCTTATACCTTCATTTACAATGATTTAAACTCCTTTCCAAACACCAATGAAACCCAAAAACAAAATTTCATTCAACTACCATTTAATCATAACTTTTTTCTTTTCTTTTCTTTCACCAATTGTGTGATTTTCTTTTTTTTTCTTTTTTTCTTCTATGTAATATCCCTTCCCAAACTTAGCATGAAAAACACATCCGAATTAGAGCTCATGAGTTCCTTAGAAAGGTAAATATTTGTTTTTCGGGCTAAGGCGAGCAAATATAATTGGTAAAATGAAAGAAAAGGTTTACATGTAGGCTCAAAATGGTTAACAATGGAAAATCATGCTTAAGCATGCATAAGGTTAGCTTGAAAGGCACAAACGATCCAAAGAAGGCCTTAATATCATTTCTTTAAATGTCATGAAATCAAATTGCATAAGAATGAATGACTTTTAAGTGTTCAACCAAATCAATGAATAATGAGATCAAACAACAACTTTGATGACAAGAAAATAAGAGTATGTGTATAACACTCATGAAATGAAGCACAAGGCTCAAAAGCTCACATTATATGGTTATATAAGTCTAATTTATGCTTGATACAATTCTTTGGGTCATGCAAATCCTTTAATTGGAAAATTATGAAACAAATGGCAAGTGCAAAGAAGGTTTCGAACATATCATGCTAGAACGATGCCAAATTAATTAATTAATGAATTATTTTATTTTATTTATTTTACAAGAAGAATTTACAAGGAACAAAAAAATAATAATAATAATAAATAAATAAATAAATAAAATTCAATTTTCATTTAAGTCATGCAACATTTATCACAATCTCATCAAATGTGTTCGGAAAGTGACTAAACAAGATTCAAAACAAGAAAGAAATTTAAATTTTTTATTTTTTATTTAAAAATTTTTTAAGAAAAACCAAGTTTACTTGCTAAACTCCAATACCCCCAAACCTAGAAATGAGCATTGTCCTCAATGTTTAAAAATTAGCCACAAACAATGTCATAACAACAAATGAAAGGTATTAAAGCAAATAAAAAAAATCACAAAATCACAAAAGAAAACAAAAACAAAACAATTATAAAATAAAAATTACAACACAAACAAACAAACAAACAAAAAATAAAACAGTAAACCCTAATCACACAATTTTGAAACCCAAAAAAATTTTGAAGCCCAAAGCCCACAATTTCGAAACACAAACCACGGTGAATTTAACCCACTTTGAAACCCAAACTAAAGTGAAACCCGACCCACAATTTGTTTTCATTTCCGGCTTTTTATTATTATTTAATTTTGTAAAAACAAACTATCGAACCGTGACAGCAACACAAAGAGCGGGATTTTAACATGGGTCATGATGTCTCGGTTCAGTGTAAGGGACCAACAGACAGGGCGAGACACGTGTCGACGCATAGAGGCGCCGCAGACTCCACAAGCAAAAATTACGGGCTCATGGAAAGGCGCGAAGACTTTACTGAACGCGTTCGTTCAGAAAAGACACGTCGTGATAAATGAGTTGGGTATGGTTGGAAGGCGAGAAGGTTGTGGGACTCAAGGAATGCTGGAGATTCAGAAAATGCTCAGATGCTGTAATGGCTAGGGTTTGTCAAAGACTAAGTCTATAAGAAAGGGTGAAAAAAAACGCAAACTCAGAAACACACAAAAGAGAAAAGAAAGAAAGAAGAAAAGAGAGTGAGAAATCAAATGGCCTCTAACTACCCATTTTCGTTGGATCTCAACCTAGCTCCACCGACTCAGACACGAGGCCAAGCAGCGGCACCAGTATGGATGCCCTACTTTGCTTCTGCACGGGGGCCTGTGACAGTAACTGACTCAATACTCCTGGACAACGATGTTGCCATTGGAGTGGCTAGAAATTTAGTGACTCCTAAAGATATACGTGTGCTGGGGACAAGGGATGACAACCGGGTCGTGAGCGATGCCCTGGCACTGAGCGTGCAGAGTACAGCAACAATCGCAAGTTTGGGTCATCGCCTACTTGCGAAGTCCCATGAGGTAGAGGTGCTGAAAGGTCAGTTGGCGGCGGAGCGAAGTATGGTTGAGGAGTGTCAGACTGCTATAAAAAGCTTGAAAAGGGAGAGGTCAAGGATAGTGGAGGTGAATCGACACCAGCTAGAAGTATTGCGGGACGAGAATAGAAACCTATCAAAGATGGTAGAGTTGTACTCTCGCGACATGCGAAAACAGCTGGAAGACCTAGACAGACCGGGTAAACGCAAACAAGCAGATCGCGAGAGTAGTTACGCTCAAGCTAAGATTGCGATCTTTGGGAGCTCAAGTGATGAGCCCCAAGAAGCTGTGCGTGAAGCCCCGGAAGAGGACAGCCAGAGGGCCAAACTCAAAGCTCCAATGGTCGAGACACCAAGCACCGAGAAGAAATGATTTCCTACTGCATTATTGTTGTTTTTATTTTATTTTGTTGTTTTTGTATTTTCGTTATTTTGTTTCGGAAATAAAAGAGTAAGGTTGCAGAAAGAAAAAGAAAAAGAAAACACACTTCCCAACTAAAATAAAACAAAGACGACAAACGGAAAAGAAAACACATTTCCCTAACTAAAATAAACTAAAGATGATAGCCGAAAGGGAAAAGCAAAAACACAAAGCTCTAGAAAATGAAAGTAACGGGCAAAAATATTAAACACCAGAAAACACGGAGGAAAAAAAGTAAAGTAAAGTAAAGGTGCTCCCCCTTGAAGCGATTAGGTCGAGCATGCCCGGGAAATCCGAAATGGTGTTGGCTCTCTCTCATCAGCATATGTCTATTTAAACCACACTTCTGCAAGCGGATGATACCCAGCATTTCTTCCTGCAAACTCAAGGAAAAACATCAAAAAATTCAGAAGCAAAACAAATGGCATCCTCATGCACTCACCTTGATGATCTCAACCTTGAGCTCTCACTTGCACCACCGAATGCCCAGACAAGGGCTCCTCCAACTCCTGTCTTCCCAAACTCCACATATCATCACGGCACGGCCTCAAACTTTGCTGAGGCAATACCGAACTTTTCTGAGGCACTGTCGAACAGAGCAGTGCTGCTAGGAGGCATGATTAGCAGCAAGCTCACTCCAACAGATCATCTGCATGTGGCACAGAGGTCTGATAAGGCAGCGGTAGAGGAGTCCCACAATTTAACTGTGCTCCACGCGGTCTCCGCTACCAATTTGGGCATGCGATTACTGGCGAGGACAAGGGAGTGTGCCGCGATGAGCGAGGAAATAGCTTCCTTGAAGGCTATGGTGGCGGACTTGCAGAAGCGGCTCTACTGTGCCAATCAGCACGTGGAAGCACTGCAGAGGAAAAATGAGGATCATGTCGAGCTGCTGCAGATTCTGCAAGTAAGAGAAAATAGAGGCAAGCCATGATGATGATGGAGATGAAGAAGATGAAGAAGATGATGAAGAAGATGATGATGATGATGTTTTTTATTTTTATTGTTTTTATTTTTGTTTTTATTTTTATTTTTTATGCAATGTTTGAAATAAAAAAGTGTTTTAACACTCAGAAATAAACTAACTAACCATACCACGTAAATAAATAAATAAACTAACATAACACACAAAAACAGAAACAAAACAAAAACAAAGACTCAACAGAAAAGAAAATAAAAAAAAAACTTAATTTAAAAACACACAATATACAAGCAACTCACGGATGACCAGTTAAGGGCCTTAGAAAACACAGCCAGGGGATCCGGGAAGGTTGGAGGGGTCACAATGGTCCCGCTTAAAACCCAAACTTCTTAGACACCGAAGGTGTCGCCTATAGAACTCCTAGACACTGTATTGACGGAAGTGCTCACTGGAGTTACCATAAGTCAGCTCATATGAAAAATCTTTTTAAAATTTTTAAGATAAGAAACAAAAACAAATTAAGATAAAATGGAACAACAAACCATAAACAAAAATGAACTAAGTACTGTAAACAAATTCAAACAAACAACATAAATTGTTGTACTAAAAGAAACAAACCAAGAAACCAAAGAAAAAAAAAAAAAAAAACAAACAGCACTTTCTATCACCCGTTTATCACCATTTGGACAGATTCGTTTCTATGTTTTTCAGCTTCGACCTCTGTTCAGTTTTTAGGTTATAACTTTCCAACCGTAAGTCCAAATTTCACGTTCTTTATATGGTTGGATTCAGCACAGAAAAACAAAGAACTCAACGCGGACCAAAAGGTAAAAACAATGACGGAAATAAACATAATTCAAAGAAGAGAAAGGATTGAAATGCTCCCCCTTGAAGCGATTAGGTCGAATGTGATGCACTTGGAGGTCGCGACTTCTCCCATTGCTCCACACTTCCCATTCTTATGATTGAGGTTGCCATCTCTCTCCATTATTATTAAGCTATCATAAATTGCTAAAACAAACACACAAACTTGAAATGGAATTAAAAGGATTAGGAAATAAAAACTAAAATGAAAAGGAAAATCAACACACATCCAATTCCATGCTTCAAAGCAACAAGCACCAATGGGTTGTGTAAGCTGGGACTTAAACCCAGTTCTCTTGCTTGTTGGGCAATTGTCCTTTTCTGTTGGACTACAAACACAACTTGTCCATTAACGTCATTAACTTTAAAACTTGAAATTGTCTAGAAAAACATGAAAATGAAAAATAAAAATAAAACAAGTAGGGAAAAGAAATAGAACCAAACTATGTTGCCAATCCCCGGCAACGGCGCCAAAAACTTGTTGCGTAGATACAGCTGCACCAAAATGGATTCAGTTGCATCCTCAACTTGTGATACTCGCAAGTGCACGAGCCGTTTGGTAGTATAGCATATGTAAGTGCGAGGTCGATCCCACGAGGATTGGTGATTGAAAGATCCAATTCATTTTTCCTACACAAAACAGAAATGAAAAAGAAAGGAAATAAATAAAACAAGGAAGAAAGAAATAACTAACTCAAGCAGATAAGTTCCCAAGTTCAATTAGATTAATGGATTGATTCTAGCTAAAGTATGATTAAGCCATGGTGTGTGGTCATAACCTTGTGTTCCTAATTCCCTAATTTGATCATTTGTTGTCTAACCTAAAATTAAGCATTAGGAACCCATTAAGCATAGAAGAACATTTTAAACAACCAAGTATGTATCTAATCCCTGTTGTCGAATGTCCATACATACTCTTCCTATTCATAGTTCAATTCGAATTAAAGCATGGTGTCTACTCTTAATTCAAACCAAGATAGCTAACATGCAAGCCTAAATGGTGATCAATCATTTAAACTAGCATATTAACTTATAAGCATAATGAATAAGAACAAAAACCATAATTGAAACTTGGAAACTAATCAAACTTGAAACTAAAGAAAAGAATTTACATAACAATGAAAATTAAGTAGAACTTGGAAAAACTTAAGGAGAATTTCAGCACAAAGATCTCATTATAACAATTGAAAACTAGAAAGAAAAACTAAGAGAATTTGAGGGAGAGAAGGGAAGGGAGCTCTAGAGAAGTGTTTGAGAGCTCCCCCCCTTGGGGTCTGTTTACAAGCTTAGGAAACCTCACTATATATAGGCCTAAGGAAGCTGAAAATCTGATTTAAGTATGGCTAATGCATACAACACTTGTTTTATAAAATCTGAAATGGTTGATGCACTTCACTAATGCATACAACACTTCCATTATAAAATCTGAAATGGTTGATGCACTTCACTAATAAATCCCACCAGCAGCCCTAGCTCATCTTCATGTCACCATGACCAAGCTTCCAACCAGAAATGATAGCTCATACCTAGCTCACCATGACCAAGCATCCAACCAGCACATGCTGAGATCAGCATGACCAACAACTTCAAGGGCTTACAACTTGGGCTTCTATTAATCAAATTAGGACTTTAAGCACTCGAAATTGAAGTTCAGAATGTCTTCTTTCCAGCCATATGTTATTTGGGCCAATCCAAGGTCGGAGGAGGAAGTTAAGGCCAAAACAAATTGCTAACTCATTTTCCGCGCTGATAAGATCCATCCTGAGCATGGTTCTGTGTTTGCTAGGTAACAGACTCCAAAATTATCCAATGGGGCTGAATTTCGGATATGTTATAGTATACACCCATTGGAACAACTTTCATGAAGAATGTGGCCTCATCCGAGCTATGTAGGTTGCTGAAACAAAGCTTGCAATATGACCTACGAAACTGGGCTGGCAGGGGACTGTAGCCAAAATTGAGTTTGTCTTTAAGCTCTTCATCCATTCATCCAAATTAGGCCCTAACATGCATGGATTGCATCATTTACTATCCAAAGCCATCATTATTACCTAAAGCTCAATGAACTGAAAGATAAACACAAAAAGGATTAAAAGCACAAGTTTAACTCAAAAACATAACCAAATCATAAGCTAGAAGGGTACAAAATGATATACAATTATGAACCGATCACTAATCAAGCTTGAGACTAAAGAAAAGAATTTACATAATGATGAAAATTAAAGTAGAACTTGGAAAGACTTAAAGGAAAATTTAGTAAAAGGATTGTTGTTACAATCAATTGAGAACTAGAAAGGAAAACTAAGAGAATTTGAGGGAGAGAAGGGAAGGGAGCTCTAGAGAAGTGTTTGAGAGCTCCCCCCCTTGGGGTGTGTTTACAAGCTTGGGAAACCTCACTATATATAGGCCTAAGGAAGCTGAAAATCTGAATTAAGTATGGCTAATGCATACAACACTTGTTTTATAAAATCTGAAATGGTTGATGCACTTCACTAATGCATACAACACTTGCATTATAAAATCTGAATTGGTTGATGCACTTCACTAATAAATCCCACCAGCAGCCCTAGCTCATCTTCATGTCACCATGACCAAGCTTCCAACCAGAAATAATAGCTCATCCTGAGGTCAGCATGACCAGCAACTTCAAGGGCTTACGAATTGGGCTTCCCTTAAGCAAATTAAGACTTTAAGCACTCAAACTTGAAGTTCAGAATGTCTTCTTTCCAGCCATATATCATTTGGGCCAATCCAAGGTCGGAGGAGGAAGTTAAGGGCAAAACAAATTGCTAACTCATTTTGCGCGCTGATAAAATCCATCCTGAGCATGGCTCTGTGTTTGCTAGGTAACAGACTCCACAATTATCCAATGGGGCTGAATTTCGGATATGTTATAGTATACAACCATTGGAACAACTTTCATGAAGAATGTGGCCTCATCCGAGCTATGTAGGTTGCTGAAACAAAGCTTGCAATATGACCTACGAAACTGGGCTGGCAGGGGACTGTAGCCAAAATTGAGTTTGTCTTTAAGCTCTTCATCCATTCATCCAAATTAGGCCCTAACATGCATGGATTGCATCATTTACTATCCAAAGCCATCATTATTACCTAAAGCTCAATGAACTGAAAGATAAACACAAAAAGGATTAAAAGCACAAGTTTAACTCAAAAACATAACCAAATCATAAGCTAGAAGGGTACAAAATGATATACAATTATGAACCGATCAATGGCCCTATGCCTAGTGAAATCAGGACCACACCAAACTTAAAACTTGTTAGTTAATGTCTTGAGATTGCATTAATTGCTGCTAACTCTAGGAGAAGGAAGCTCCAGGAGTCGAAAAGCCAAAAGAAGCCAAAAGATGATTAATTGCATCAGCTGCACAAGCTGGTCCCTAATACCTACTATGATGCCCCCTGCTACCTATTGTAACTTATACAAATCCATTGTGTTGTCCCTTGCTACCTTTTGTAATTAATACAAAGCTTGACTAGCAAGCCTTCCATGTGTACATAAATTCTGCTATAAGTTATTAAGAGTGTAAGAAATAGAAATTTGTTTTGAAACCATAAAATCTCTACACTTTGTTTGGCAGCACTTTGTTTAAATCTCTACACTTTGTTTGGCATGGTATCAAAGCAATCAATTTTGGTTGCCTCTGCATAACCTTGTTCTTGCCTTATCTTTACATAACCTTGCTCATACTTTGCTACTACATTGTTCCTATCTCTACCCTTGCCTTGCCTCTATTTAACCTTGCTTATACTTTGTTGCCACATTATTCCTATCTCTACCCTTGCATTCTATTTGCTTTACCCTTGCTTAAACCTTGTTTTTACTTTGTTTTTGCTGTGATAGTAATTCAAACTTGTCTTCCTTTGGTTGCTTTGTTATGTTGTGCACCTACTGTGTTCTTGAAATCTTCCACTGCTACTTTCAACATGGCACCCAAGGTTGCTTGTGTCATGACTACCGGTGAGTCTCCATTTTCTGCCTTACTCTCCGACTCCAACCCCAACTCAGGTACACGCTCTACTACATGGATAATTAATACTACTGCCTCTGATCATATGACTTTTGACTCTCACCTCTTTTCTACAATGACTACTTAGTCTTGTTATCCCTACATTACTAGTGCCAATGGGACCCCTTCTAAAGTTGTTGGTGAAGGGACTATACCGCTTTCTCCTTCCCTAGTCTTACCTCATACACTTCATGTTCCTTCTATTAATTGCAATTTGTTGTCAGTCGGGAAGTTACTTGACTCACATAATTGTTATGCCACATTCTATCATTCTCATTGTAAATTTCAGGACCTTACGACTTACGAGACGATTGGGCATGGTAAATGGAGAGGGGGGTTGTATACCTTGACAGTCTCATCACCACCACATGTTGCTCATGTTCAAAACTCATGCTCAACAACAGATTTGGTTATGGCATCGTCGCTTAGGACATCCATCGTTTGGCTACCTTCGACGGTTGTTTCTATCTTTAATGGTGGGGTATATGTGAATGGTGTCTTGGCTCAATTCTTCCGGGACCAATGCATTATCCATCAAACCTCCACCCCTTTCACTCCACAACAAAATGGTGTTGTCGAGCGAAAAAATTGCCAATTACTTGAGGTTGCACGTGCCTACATGCTTGATAAATCAGTCCCTCACTACTTATGGGGCCATGCTATTCTCTCTGTAGTTTATGTGATTAATCGGGTGCCTAGTAGTGTGTTGGACTTCAAAACTCCACTAGATACCTTGGCTCATCACATCTCTCTTCCTACCGTTCTCAGGTTGCCTCCTCGCGTGTTTGGTTGTGTTGTTTATGCTCATGTTCCCTCTTATCAATGGAGTAAGTTAGATCCTTGTGCCCTCCGATGTATGTTTGTTGGATATGGATTAACTCAAAAAGGATATAAGTGTTACCATCCTCCTACTCAAAAGCTCTTTGTCACTATGGATGCCACTTTTCATGAAGATTTGGCCTACTTTGTGGTTCCTACAACCCCTTCTCTTCAGGGGGAGAATGGGAGTGAAGAGAATGACCCATCATTTGGAGAGAAGACTGAAGAAGATACTGAAAAAACTGGAGAAATGCCCCAGGTGACTGGTCGCCACCCTACTTGCGACTGATCTTTTTTACATAAAGTCGAAGACGCTGGAGAAATGTCCCATGCGACTGATCGCGAAGAACCCAGTGACCGATCGCTTTCAAACAGCGACGAAAATGCTAGAGAAATTTCAGTTCTATTCAGTCCTAACCTCAGTGAGAACATTGAGACCACAGTACCAGAAGTTGATCCAGATGTTCCTAAATATCAACTACAAAATACAACCCCTCCTGCCCTGCCATCGCATCATTCGCCTAGTGATTAAGAAGCACTTGAGATAATCACTAAACCACCTAATGTTGCACCATATACACTTCCACCTAGATCCACTAGGGGAAAACCTAAGCTTTAATATTGCCTTGACCTTAATGCTAAATCAAAAGATCCCATCAATAACCATGTGTCTACCCATAGATTGTCAAAGTCATATGCATCATTTGTGAATCAATTATCAATTCTATGTGTTCCAAGTAAATGGCAGGATGCTGTGATAGATTCCAGATGGGCTGAAGCAATGGCAATTGAAATGGAAGCTCTGAAAAAGAATTCTACATGGGAAATGGTTCCTTTACCACAAGGGAAGAAACCAGTTGGATGTCAGTGGATATACACCATTAAATACAAAGCTGATGGATCCATAGACCGATACAAAGCTCGATTAGTAGCCAAATGGTATACACAAACATATGGAATTGACTACCAGGAGACATTTGCACATGTTGCCAAGATCAACACTGTACGTGTTCTCATATCCTTGGTTGCGAATCTTGATTGGCCACTACTGCAGTATGATGTAAAGAATGCATTTCTTCACGAGGACTTACAAGAAGAAGTATATAGATCCGCCACCAGGGATTCCTATGACATCCGATCCCAATACCGTATGCAAGCTGAAAAAATCTCTGTATGGGCTAAAGCAGTCACCTCGAGCCTGGTTTGGGAGATTTACTAATTCCATGAAGCGCTTTGGGTACACTCAGAGTAACTCAGATCACACATTGTTCTTAAAGCGTAGTGATTAAAAACTTACGGTCCTGATCATCTATGTAGATGATATGGTGGTTACCGGTAATGACAGTGAAGAGATGCAGACTCTACAGAAACTCCTTGCAAGTGAATTTGAGATGAAGGAACTGGGTGAGTTACAATATTTTCTTGGCATAGAGGTTGCTAGATCAAAACATGGCATATTTCTATCCCAAAGAAAGTATGTGTTAGATTTATAGACAGAGACAGAAATGCTAGATTGCAAGCCAGCTGACACACCTATGGAACAGAATCACAAATTGGGATGTATCCAGACCAAGCTCCAACTAATAAAGAAATGTATCAAAGATTAGTTGGGAGATTGATTTATCTATCCCACACGCACCCTCGACATAGCTTATGTTGTGAGTGTGGCAAGCCAATTCATGCATCAACCAAGTTAGGCACATATGAATGGAGTTATACAGATATTGAGATACTTGAAGACTGCCCCTGGAAAAGGGCTGATGTTCTCCAAACATACACACATGGATCTAGAAGGATACACAAATGCTAATTGGGCAAGGTCCATCACAAATAGACGTTCTACTTCTGGATATTTTACATTTGTGGGTGGCAACTTAGTCACTTGGAGAAGTAAGAAGCAAAGAGTTGTGGCTAGATCGAGTACTGAAGCTGAGTTTAGGGGAATGGCTCAAGGAGTATGTGAATTGCTCTGGTTACAGAGATTACTAAAAGATCTTGGAATTAAACAGTTGAAAGCCACAAATCTATATTGTGACAATAAAGCTGATATCGAAATAGCTCATAATCCAGTACAACACGATCATACCAAACATGTTGAAGTGGATAGACACTTCATCAAAGAAAAACTGGAGAATGGTATGATTGAGTTTCCGTTTGTAAACTCAGAAGGTCAACTTGCTGATATTCTGACAAAGGCCATATCAAGTAGAGTTTTCTATGACTCACTTGACAAGTTGGGCATGTGTGATATCTTTGCACCAACTTGAGGGGGAGCGTTAGTTAATGTCTTGAGATTGCATTAATTGCTGATGACTCTAGGAGAAGGGAGCAAAGCTCCATGAGTTGAAAAGTCAAAAGAAGCCAAAAGAAGATTAATTGCATCAGCTGCACAAGTTGCCCCCTAATACCTATTATGTTGCCCCATGCTACCTATTGTAATTAATACAAAGCTATTGTGCTGTCCCCTGCTACCTTTCGTAATTAATACAAAGCTTGATTAGCAAGCCTTCCATGTGTATATAAATTCTGTTGTAAGTTATTAAGAGTGTAAGAAATAGAAATCTGTTTTGAAACCAGAAAATCTCTACACTTTGTTTGGCAGCACTTTATTTAAATCTCTACACTTTGTTGGCAAAATCTGTTTTGAAACCAGAAAATCTCTACTCTTTGTTTGGCAGCACTTTGTTTAAATCTCTAAACTTTCTTTGGCAAAACTATGGTGGGCAAACCTTGAGAGTGACAAGGTAGAAAAGTATAGCGGGTAATAACAAAAGACCCTTGATGGTTTGGGGTCATTCTCAATATAGATTTTGATGTTTTAATTTCATTAATTTACATCCCAATGTTTTCAAATATGACCAATTTAATCCTTCCGTTAAGTTGACCGTTTGGTCAGATGTTAACTGATGACATGTCAACTGTGGGACCCACCTATTAACCAATCCACATATATATAATGATAAAATAATATAAAATTAGAAATATAAAACTTAAAAAAACTCAACCTCTTCCCTGCCCAACAACCCAGAGCCCCAATGTTCCCCACCCCATCTCGCCGACACCTACTTCCCACCCTATCTCCATCCACCTCTTCTCCATCTCTCAAACCCTCCGCGACACCGTTTCGCTATCCCAGAAATGCCAAACCCCCAATCTCTCCGTCTACAAGCTCCGCCCCCAAAGCGACGTCGATTCAATCCTCGCTCGCCTCCACTGCCACGTCGCTGGGATTTTGATCAAGAGCGGCATTCTCTTTGACGCCAAAGCCGAGGTTTGTTCAAGAATTAGCAAACCAATGGCCAGTCATGGTAATTATTATTCTTCCAATTTTTTTGTGGGTTTATAATTATATCATAATATTGCAAGGGTTGGGTGATTCCCCATATTGTATCGTAGGAGTTGGGTGATTCTCCAGATAGTTTCGCAAGGGTTGGGCCACCTTGTGTGGTTATGTATTTTTGTTTGTTCTCTGTGATTTTGCTGGGATGAGATTATTGCTAAGGTTGTATGATCGGGGTGGGGTGGATCGCGTTGTGGTTTGGTGCGACTTGGTGGTTGTGGGCGATGGTTTAATCATATAAATGGAGCTTCTTGTTGGTTGTTTCCCTTTAATGATGCTAGTAGTTTGTTTCAGGAATTTATCAAGACCACCAAGGAGCATGTAGTCATTTTTAATAGCCAAATTTGATGGCTTACTTGGACTTGGATTTTAAGAGATACCAGTTGGAAATGTTGTATCTGTGTATTTCATGTGATTATGAGTTTCTGCTCTGTTTGAGTCAGGTTTTATTTTCATCAATATGAATTCAGAGATTTCATCTTGCTATGTTTCTCAGTGGTGGAGGTGGTTGAGTTAAGGGGATGGGGAACAAGGGGGTGTAGGGTTGTTGGGCAGGGAACGGATTGGGATTTTTATAGTTTTTTTTTATTTTTAATTTCAGATTATTCTTATTTTATTATTTTATATAATTTTTTTTTAGGGATTGGTTAGTAAGTGGGTTCCCCATAGTTGACACGTCATCAATTAACGTCTCATCAAACGGTCAACTTAACAGAATGTTTAAATTGGTTAGATTTGAAAACATTGAGGTGTAAATTGATGAAATTGAAACCCCATGATCCATATTGAGAATGATCTCAAACCTTCATGATGTGTTTTGTCATTAGCCCTACATAATATTATTCATCCTATTATTTGACACTTCAATTGGAGATGTTCTTATACTGTTATTATATATATATATAATGGTATTTATTATAAATAAATAAATAAATCATGGTATTTTATGATAACGTTTTCCTTTTTGATAAGAAAGATAAATTAAGAGAATGCCATCATCTCCATATCCATGGTTCGATTGTAAATAACCATGGTCTCTCTGGCCTGGCCTGAGGAAATAATGCCATCATCTCCATATCCATGGTTCGATTGTAAATAACCAGAGATATCTGTCTTCTTGGGCTTTGCCTCAGTCTCTTCTGCTACCTCTGCTGCCTCTGCTTCTTTTGGGCCTTGTGGTTGCTCTTTTGCTTCTTTGATGCTTGCCATGTTGGGAATATTAGTTTGGCTCCAGCCAAGAGCAAAGGCCAAGTTTTTTTATGTTATCTTTATCATTAGGTGTTAGATTAAGAGAGAAGAAGTTTGGAAAATGGTTGGTAGTGTTTAGGACAATAACTTAACTTGGAAAGGAAAACTTTTTGAAAGAGTAACAAAGTAATTTATTTGAATGGAGGAGGAAGTTACAAAGCTTTTAGAGACTAGCTCACAATCAGCATCCCACGTGTCAATCTTTGTGTAGGAAATTTGAATGGAGGAGGAAGTTACAAAGTAATTTATCTGAAAAAGTACCAGCTCACAGTCAGCATCCCACGTGTCAATCTTTGTGTAGGAAATTTAAAAACTGTCTGGTTTGTGGTTGGCCCATAATTTAGACTTGGGCATGTCCAAAATCCAGGTCTTCAAATTTTGGACTTGGGCCATCTCTAATTCTAGGCCTCCAAATTTGGATTTGGGCATGAAGCCCAGCCTGGTCATTACATAAAAAGTTGATTTCAAGGAGGGCATGGGATGGGATAGTAGGTGGGAATTGGGAGATGAAGGGTTCTTTTTTGGGAGCTTCACTAATATACCCAAAATGGGTGTTGAAATTATAAAAAAACCCCATATGGAAAACACTTTATAAACACACCCAAAACTCATTTATTAAATAACAAATTGGTATTGAAGTTACTATATATTACAAGGCTGCCACTTATAAGCCCAACAGAAAAAAACTCAAAAGACACCCAAAATCAACCCAACCCAAATTTATAAACAAGCCCAAACATTTTAACCATCTAGAAAACCGTAACTTTTATCCAAAAAAATGGAAAACAAAACCGTAACTTCCAGCAACTTCAATTAACCATCTTTGCCAAACGTCCCTTCAGTCATCGTCTTCATCAAACTCTCGAAACCGAAACTCCATAACCACAACCAAGCTTGATATACTTTCAAAAACAAACACCACACACTGACCTCACCTACAAAACCAAGACAAAATTTCAGAGAATAATTTCAACAAGAAAACGATTCAAAGGTAAGACATTTACAAACCAAACCTATACTGAAATTTTAGACATTTACTATCATTATTTTAGTCGCTAGTTTACTGAAATTTCTGATTAATGGCTGTAAAGTTCCAGTATAGGGTAATAACACTGCTTGTTTCCTCTGAAATCCTATTTCTGATGCACGTCTAGCACTGTAAAGTTCCAGTATAGGGTATTAATACTGCTTGTTTCCTCTGAAATCCTATTTGTAATGCATGTCTACCACTGTATAGTTCCAGTATGTGGTAATAACACTAGTAGACGTGCATTAGAAATAGGATTTCATAGCAAACAAGCAGTGTTATTACCCTAGACTGGAACTTAACAGTGGTAGACGTGCATTACAAATACGATTTTATAGCAAAAAAGCAGTGTTATTACCCTATACTGGAACTTCACAGTGGTAGATATGCATTAGAAATAGGATTTCATAGCAAACAAGCAGTGTTATTACCCTATACTAGAACTTTACAGTGGTAGATATGCATTAGAAATAGGATTTCATAGCAAACAAGCAGTGTTATTACCCTATACTAGAACTTTACAGTGGTAGATATGCATTAGAAATAGGATTGTAAAGTGGTAGATATGCATTATAAATAGGATTTCATAGCAAAAAAACAGTGTTATTACCCTATACTGGAACTTTACAGTGGTAGATATGTATTAGAAATAGGATTTCATAGCAAACAAGCAGTGTTATTACCCTATACTGGAACTTTACAGTGGTAGACATGCATTAGAAATAGGATTTCATAGCAAACAAGCAGTGTTACTACCTTATACTGGAACTTTACAGTGAAAAACAGAAAAAACACGAATATACTCAGATTCAACTGAAAAAGCATACCTCAATTAATATGAAAACCAAATCGAATATCACAAATTTCTAACCACAGCTCAAACAACAAATCCACAACCAAACCGAATATGAAATCAATCCAAATTATTAACAAAAAGAAACTAAAATCACAATTTAAAACTCAAACGAATATCTAAATACAAATTAGAACGAAATCATAAAATCCAATAGCTTGCCTCCAAATCGGCAATAACAAAAATAAACATATAAAATCAAGAAGAATTGGATCTACAATTGCATATACATAAACACCACAATCTAGGGTGTATTGATTAATTTCCAAAACTCCAAAATCTATCATAACCACATACATAAACAGCTAGAGCACGAAAAGTAGATGAAGTTTCATACCTCGATTGACGGAAACAACCACCGAAGTCGCCGAAAATGACGTCGAAAAACTCGAAATCCATAGACCTTTCCGAGCTCGCAGTGGCGTCGTGAGTGGCTGATATGGCTGGGCTTTAGCCCAGACTTGATCGTCGGCCCTAGCCGGTCCTTTTCTGACCAGTCTCACGGCTGGCTGTGGCCGGAGCACCAAGATCGCTGGAGAGAGACGGGAGCGAACGCAGAGAGACGAGAGCAAACAGAGAGAGATGAGAGAGAGCGCCCAAAATTTTTCAAATAAACTAATTTAATACTAAATGGGTAATAAAGGTATTTCATTTATCTAATTAAATTAAAAAAAGGTAACAGCTGTCAGTTTTGGGTTTTTTTTGGGTGTGTTTATATATATTGAATGGTATAGGGTATATTTATAGTTTTATGTCTATGAATGGGTATTTCACTAAATTTCTATTCTTTTTTGTTTTGTTGTATTTGCTAGAAACATTCTATAATTTACCATTCCCTCTTTCAACTTGACGACCTCTATGGTATTGAGAAGAGATCTTGATAAAATACTAACCTAGTTTTATTGGCTCTCTAGAGAAAGGGTAAGAGTGGAGGAGATGCCAAGCAACACCACCTTCATACCAATGACTCAGCCAAAGGTCAAACACAATCTTCCAAGTTAGGAGATCATCTCATGCCTTTGATTTTGGGACAACATGGAGGTAGCTTCCTTCAAGATGTCTGCATCTACAATGCTTTGTCACTTTAATTGGGTTCCAAGAGTTGCAAACTCTGTCTCTGTGGCACATGAATTTACAGCTTTTATGGTGTTATTATATCCCTCTCCTGAGTTAGATCTTTTGATTTTATCCCAAATAATGTCACAAAGGTTGTAAATTGTAATTAGGCTCTTCTTGTTCAACCAAATACATTTTCAAGAAAATAAAGAATACTATATAGTGTATTTATGTATTTTGTATTCCCACCAATAATTTCAAGAAGAAAAAAGAAGAAAAATAATTATTTTAAAAAAAAACCATAGCTAATTTTTTTTTTTATTGGATCATTTATCATTTATTATTTATTATTTATTATTAGATGAATGAACCATGGATACACTTGCAAGTTGCTGGTCTATTTTCAAGTCAACCATACATAATCCATTATCCAAACCCTTATCACATCACATGAGAAAAATAGGAACATGAGCAATTAGAATTATTGGTGTGACATTTTAGCAGATGAACTTTAGGGTTAGAGAGAGAGGGAGAGAGAGAGAGAGAGAGAGAGAGACAAACAACTAAAGGGCAAAAAGGCAAACTAATAATCTAATTCACAAGCCAACTAAAACCCATCTCTTTCTCTCTTGTCCAACCTTCCCCTTGGTCCTAGTCACCAAGTCACACTTGTCTTGGACGGTGACACGTCATCACATGTCACTCCCCCCCACACCTTCAACAACATAAATTCATAATGCAAGCCCCAATCCTCTGCAGTGTGCTCCCTACACTTGTTGAGCAATTGCTTTAGAGCATTGTACCTTTAACCAGCTGACCCTTTCATTGAAAAGAAAAAGGGTAAAAGGATCTTTATAGTACAACAGGCGCATGCACAAAAAAGACAGGTAAGGACAAGATATTCCACGAGAGACTTCCTTCGTTCTCTCTTTTTTCACAGACTGACCTGCTGATATAAAATTTGTCTCCAACAGCTTTCGAATTTTCAAACCTCCTCTCTCTAACACTGTAGACTCTCTCTAACCGTTTCTATTGTCCAAGAAAAACAAAACCCATTTCTATTTCAAACCCAAAGATTGGTTCTTCTTTCCTCTTTTTTCTCTTTCAAAGTTTCTTTCTATTTTTCTTTATTGTTCCGCGAAAACACCTTCTCTGCCGAGAAAGTTTGAATTTTTCTTGGGAATTATCGTCTGGTCCTGAGCTCTTCTTGGTGGGTTTTGGTTCTTGGGTCGAGAACTTTACAGGGTTTTGGCTTTTGAAGAAGATGAAGATCGGTGAAGATGGTCACAGTTCGTCGTTATGTGCATGATCGCACTAGCGCGTTGGCTTCGAGCTCTGGTGATTTCTAGGGTTTGTGGTGCGTAGATTTGTGTGGCTTTGATTAGGGTTTCTGGGTAAGCAACTTTCACCTCTTTTCTTGATTCTTTGCCGCTTTTCAAATTCCTCTTTTTCAGCTTTGTTTGATGGCATTATTGTTTGATTCTTCGCTGAATAATTGTAAAGAAATCTAAGAGTTTTTTTATATTTATCATTTTGGTACCTTTTAAATTTGTTTTTTAGTTTCAAGACAGCGTTTTTTACTTGAATTTTGTAAGGACTATTTCATTATTAGAAATGACGAGTTGTTAAGTATCTGGGCCCATTTCTTGAAGGATTGGTTGTCATAAAAGGTATAGATGTATCATGATTAAAGTCGTTTGCTGAATATTTATAAATTTAGTTCTAAATCATTGAACCAGTTGTGGTGAACCGTCGCCAAGGCTTGTTAGATTGTACTATGAAAAGTGAATTCTATCTCTCTTTCTTTTCATGGGTTTCCGTTGTTTATTCATTTTCAGAACTCTGGGAAGTAGTTTTGGAAAAATGTCTAGGGCCTGTTAAATGATCGTGTCAAAATTTAATTGCCCCATTTTAATGTCTATAGAATTTCGTATGTGCATCCAATGTCTGTAATGAAACGACAAAGATGGTGCGTCAATGGGAAAATTGGATTTGTGGCCTTTTTGAGATTATAGACAAAAAGGGTGAGTTTCACCCATAGTGTGGACTGTCTTATAACTGGTATTGGTGGGTTTTTCATGTTAACTAATTGGCTATGCCATCGTTAACCTTTTTACAACTCTTCTGAATATGACGGAACATTAATGTGGTGCTGGATGCACTTGAGACCTTATGAGATGGATTTTGTAGGATTCTTTTATTTGTGAGGTGATGAGAAGTGGTGGGACTTTTGGGTGGTGGAACTGGGTGTATTGTGAAGAAGAGCAGTCTCAAGTTTAGGGTTATGGGTGTGAAAGACTGACTTTTCTTCCCCTTGCTTGAGTGTGTGAACGTGTTGTATCGAAAGGCTTCTGTAGAATTGAGTCATACTTCATACTGGTGCCATAATGAAGGCCAAGTTTTAAATTGATATGTTGCAGCATTCCCGTTTGGTATTACATAGCTGCAAAAGGTTTGAGAAGGCCTCAGTTAATGAAACTTGGACTCTGCATGGGTTATTAGTATCAACCCTTGCCTTAGATTGTGAGTTTCTTTAAAATTTCAAAGCTCCTCTTGGGAATTTTAGGCCATTTCTTATGTTAATCTGTTTTTTGACCCTTGTAATCATGTCTTATGAGGCCGTATGCCTTGCCTTTACTGTTTGTATGAAAACTAATGAGTATTTTGTTGAATTACATGTTAAGTTGCTAGACATGTGGGGTTGGCCGCTTTTGGTAATCCTCATTTCTCCTTTCCCTAACATCATTTTGTAAAAATATGTTTTCCATTTTCAGCGAGTAGTTGAACTATAATAAAACAGAGCAGTATGGTTGCAAAAGACCGCCAAAGTGCTACAAGCTCTCCTAGTCCTAAAGTGGAGGTGGGAGAGATCGACACAAGGGCACCTTTCCAATCTGTTAAAGATGCTGTTACGCTATTTGGAGAAGGCGCATTCTCTGGGGAAAAACCTGCCATTAAGAAGACAAAGCCTCATTCAGCAGAGGTATTTCTGATTCCTTACTCTTCAATTTAGGAAGCACACGTCTATATCTATATTTGACAATTGGAAAGTATATTTTGCTTCACTTGTTGGTTGATTTTATTTGTTTTCCACAAGTTATTGGGAAGCTGATGGTAGTGAACATACATTTTCTCTGCGTTTAAAATTCAAATAAGCTAGAGATCTTTTTTAACCAGAAAAAAAAAACAGCTTATTGTTTGAAACGGTTAGCAAAGGTTATTCTGTAGCAATTTTGTTGGGTACGTCATAGATGGTTTGCATGTTCTGTAATTTCAATGCATGTACTGAAGTTGACCTTCCAAATTGTGTGAACTCAATATTTCCACCTTCCATGAGTATTTATTTAGTTTGGAAGCGACTTCTACAAGGAAGTTGTATATTTGTAGCTATGGATGTGAATGATTATCTCACTCGTGTAATATTCCATTCAATCTCTGATTAATTGGAACTCTTCATCATTGTGAGGTTATTAACTACCACAGAAATTCTACTCATTATAATGCAACAACTGTTTGGTCAATGCATGCTCTTCTAATATCCTGTGTTTTTTTGGTGTGATGTTTCAATGCAGAGAGTACTAGCCAACGAGACGCAGCTTCACCTGGCCCAGAAAGAATTGAACAAGTTGAAGGAACAACTGAAGAATGCTGAAACTACAAAAACCCAAGCACTTGTGGAGCTTGAAAAAGCTAAGGAAACTCTTGAGGATCTGACAAATAAGGTGACTTCCCTCAGTGAATCTAAGGAATCTGCAATAAAGGCAACAGAAGCTGCAAAAAGTCAGGCAAAGCAACTTGAAGAAGCAAACTCTGGCAACCTTGCTGGAACTGATGGTGCTTGGAAACAAGACTTGGAAACAGCAAGAGCACAGTATGTGAATGTGATTACTGAACTTAATTCTGCAAAGCAGGAGTTACAGAAAATCCGTCAGGACTGTGATGCATCCTTGCAAGCAAAAGTTACTGCTTTCAAGCAGGCAGCAGAAGCTGAAGATGCAGCCAAAGCAAATGCGGAGAGGGTTACTGAGCTCTCCAAGGAAATTTCAGCTGTGCAGGAATCAATTGGGCAAGTGAAGCTTGCATCTTTGGAAGCCCAGCAGGAGCAAGCGAAGATATTTGCTGAAAAGGATGTCCTGAGGCAGTCGTATAAAGCTACCTTGGAAGAGTCAACAAAAAAATTGCTTTCTCTGAAAAAAGAGTTTGATCCAGAACTTTCTAGAAACCTTGAAGCGCAACTTTCTGAAACGTTGAATGAAGTTGGAGCTCTGCAAAAGCAAATGGAGAATGCAAAGGCTTCCGATTTAGATTCTGTGAGAATTGTCACTTTGGAGCTGGATGATGCTAAGGAATCACTGCATAAAGTAGCAGAAGAGGAAAGCAGTCTCAGAAGCTTAGTTGAAGCACTTAAGTTGGAACTTGAGAATGTGAAAAAGGAGCATGCTGAACTGAAAGAGAAGGAAGCGGAAACAGAATCGCTTGCTGGGAATTTACATGTGAAACTGCGGAAAACCAAGTCTGAGCTTGAAGCATGCCTAGCAGAAGAGTCTCAAGCAAGAGGTGCTTCCAATGAAATGATAGCTACACTAAACCAGCTATCCTTGGAAACTGAAAATGCAAGGCGGGAAGCAGAAGAGATGAAGATTAAAGCAGAGGAGTTGAGGAAGGACGCGGAAACAACCAAAATTGCAGTAAAAGAAGCGGAGAAGAAGCTGAGACTTGCTTTGGAAGAAGCTGAAGAGGCTAAAGCAGCTGAAGAAAGAGCCCTTGAACAGATTAGAGTTTTATCGGAGAGAACTAACGCTGCTCGAGCATCAACTTCTGAGTCTGGTGCCAAGATCACTATATCAAAGGAAGAGTTTGAATCTTTGAGCCGAAAGGTTGAGGAGTCTGATACATTAGCAGAAATGAAAGTGGCTGCTGCCATGGCTCAGGTGGAAGCTGTGAAGGCTAGTGAAAATGAGGCCTTGAAGAGGTTAGAGGCAACGCAGAAGGAAATTGAGGATATGAAGGCTGCAACTGAGGAGGCCAAAAAGAGGGCAGAAATGGCTGAAGCAGCCAAAAAGGCAGTGGAAGGAGAGCTCCGAAGGTGGCGAGAACGGGAGCAAAAGAAAGCAGCTGAAGCTGCATCACGGATATTGGCAGAAACAGAGATGTCAGTGGAATCATCCCCACGCCATTACAGGATTCAAAAGCAGAACCCTCAAACGAAAATTATTGAGGCCCGGAAATTGGACAAAGAGAAGACGTCTGTTTCTAAAAAAACACTTTTGCCTAATCTGAGCGGCATGTTCAATAGAAAAAAGAGCCAGGTTGACGGCGGTTCCCCTTCTTATCTCCCTGGTGAGAACCCCCTTTGATGTTTGTATTCTGCCCAGACCTTTGTGGAACTATGAATACTGAAGACATGAACAAGTTTGGTTGTGTCAGCATTTTGTGAAAATTCTATGATCCTAGTCTGTTTGTGGAGGGAAAAAAAAAAGAGAGGATTGTCAAATTAATGAGCTTGGATGTAAATCCAGGGAGAGTGTGATTTTGTATATTGGACAAACAATTCTTGGATTATCTGTTGAAGATTTGCTGTAGAAATCAAGTGTCGACTTATTTAAGCCTTTTGCTTTCATTATTTGTAGCAATGGTCCCTCAACACAACACCCAATTGAATGACCAATGCAACTAATATTTGAGTTGAGTGACCAAAATGTAACTTCGAGTATAATTGAGGGACCATTTCTACGAATAACCCTATTCTTTTTGGTTGCAGCAGGTACCAGCACCCCATTTATCATTTTAATCCACCCTTACATCAAAACCATGGTTCTTTCATAACTTGCTCCGGCCAAAGATTAAAGTTCAAGTTGATTGTACACCTAAACAACTACAGATTATACTTTTGTTCAGTGTTATATTTATTCAAATCTGAATCTGGGTTCGTAAGATTATTGTTTTTATTGTAAAAACTTAAAAGATTTTGAGTACGGACAAGATGAGCAGGCGTGGCCTCTTCTAAGCACACAAGTCTATATACATATACTTGTATTTATTATATTAACCAACTTGCATATGGAGTTTAGGCAAGTTGGTTAGAATAGTTCGTTTCTTTGCATCCGAGATTGATTTCTCTTCTCATTCTTTTTCATTCAACATTGATCTCTCTTTTCCTTCTCTTGTATTTGAATTCGATCTCTCTTTCATTTCCTTTGTATATGAGAGTTCGATCTCTTTTACCGTAATTTAAAATAATTAAGAGTAATTTAGATTACTATGGTTAGAAATAGAAAAGATATCACCAACAAAAAAGACATACCGCACATCAAAGAGATTCCAATAATAAATGCACGTGTCGTAATTTTCCATTCGGTGACCAAAGTCTCACTGAGAGCCCATCCCACTCGCCACTTCCCATACCACTGGAACTTTTGCAGCCCCTAAAAAATTCAAGCTCAGTACCAACAGCCATGGCCAGCGCCAGAGACAGAGACGACTCACTCACATTCACAAACCCATCAACGTCTTCCTCGCCAATCATCATCTCTGACCCATTTGACAGCTTTCTCTCCGACCCAAATTCCCACATCGGCAGCGCCTCCGGGAGCTTCCAGAACGAGGGTTTACTTGCTGATACTAGCAGCGATGCCGAGTTTGGGTTCTCGCGCCCTGAGTTTCGGACTAGCCAACTCGCCGGGACCGTCGAGTTTTACCAGCGCCACGTGTTTTTGTGCTACAAGAACCCTCAGGTCTGGCCGCCCAGAATTGAGGCCGCAGAGTTTGATCGATTGCCAAGGTTGCTCTATGCCGCGGTAATGGCTAGGAGGGGTGATATGAAGAAAGAGGTATGCTTATTTTGGTTTCTGTTTTGATGGCGGTTGGTGTTTGATTTAGTGAATCTAAGTGGGTATTGCTTGCTTTTTAGGACTGAATTAGAGGAGGCGTGTTTGATATTTGGTGGTCATTTTTTGTTTGTGGTTGATCTCAAATTCAGTTGGTTGAAATGGGTTTTATTTGCTTTGTGGATTGCTTGTTTTTGGAGGGGTTATTTCCAGGTGTGTGATTTACTGTGTTGTATATACATTTTGATCAATCGAGTGGATTGCGTATGTTTTTGAATTGTGTAGTTTGGTGCTTTTGTGCTTTCAGGTTTAATGCGGGTTGCTTCTGAATGTGGTGAATTAAAATGGATCTTCGCTGTTTGTTAGATTGCTTGTATTCTAAGAATGATTTGGTATCTATTAGCTTGAACATGAAGGGTGTACCTTTTGTACTTTTAGTGGGGTTTTGTTTTGGGTGTCCTTTTGGGGTAACGTTGGAGTCTGCTTGTGTGGAATTTTCAGAATTCCAGAGTGGGTATTGTTAGAGGTTAGATATGGATAAATTTGAGGTTGATGAATGAAGTATTTGGGTTCTTGAACAACGGTTTTTTGAGTTTCAATGATCCGTATTTTATTTTTTACCTTTTTTAATAGTAAGAAGCGATTATTGTGAAGAATCTTTTTGGTCTTTGGTGTTTACTTGTGGTTTTAGAATGTAGTTGAAGGAGAGGGAATAAGGTGAACGGTATCATTTTGGAAATAAGTTCAAAAGATTAAGCCCCAGGCATCTTACAAGATAATATAGGAAGTTGGTATGTAACAAAACTTTATCAGATACACACCAACAAAGTGTCTCAAACATGGTGTAGAATGATCTGACCTATAACATGATAATTTTTCAATTCTCTTCTGTGTTTACTTCTATGTGACAATCTCTTTGCATTTGATGATTATGGGATCGGTATGGTGGGAATTGTTTTCCACTAGACTGCCATTCTCTACGAATTTTGTTTCATAATGAATGGAATGAAATGAAAACAAGTAGTAGATAAGTTGCGTAGCCAGATGAATGAATGATGTGATGTTGTTATGGTTTAATCGTATGCAGTTGTTTACTGACCATTGCTGGCAGTTGGATTTACTAGCTGCACATTCTATGCTGCTTAAAATAGCATGTCATAACCAGTTTATTTATCTCTTTTTTTCCATAATTGGATGTATAATTTTGGTTGAGGTTAACAACTCTTTTTTGTCTCTTTCATCTCTTTCCTCTTCTAGACCCGCTTAACAATATGTGAAGGGCACGATGGAACTGAGACATCCAATGGTGATGTATTAATTTTCCCCGACATGATCCGATACAGGTCATGTACGAGTTCCATTGGAATTCTTTTACATACACTCTTGATCCCCTTCGAAATTTGATACTGAAATAAAATTAGGGATAAAATTGCAGGAGATTGACACATTTTGATGTTGATACATTTGTTGAAGAAGTTCTAGTGAAAGATGGTGAATGGCTGCCTGGTACTCCTGAAACTTTGAAGGGTTCATATGTTTTTGTATGTTCTCATGGGTCTCGGGATCGCCGTTGTGGAGTCTGTGGACCTCCCCTGATCACTAGATTTAGAGAAGAGATAGAATTACATGGTCTTCAAGGTAAAGTGTCTGTTAGCCCATGTTCACACATTGGGGAGCATGAGTATGCAGGAAATGTTATTATATTTGGACCAAATTTCAACAGAAAAGTCACTGGCCACTGGTAAGGGGAATTGTGTCTGTTAATTCATTTACCTTTATTTCTCTTTTCTGTTATTATTGTCAGTAGGTATAGCTTTTCACTCAATTCAAATTCTATTACTTGGTTAGTGATATTTGAGTTAGCTGATCATTTTATTTCTGATAGGTATGGATATGTTGCTCCAGAAGATGTACCTGTATTGCTTGAGCAGCATATCGGGAAAGGAGAAATTTTGGACTGGCTATGGAGGTAATCCTTTTACATCTTCAATTCTTTCTCATAATTCATAGGCTGGCTTTTGAAGCAGTTTTCTCATGATTCTGAATCAGATTATATCTGTGCTGGCTCTATTGTTGAAACCATGTTTAGTTGTACAATATGATCTTAGAGGAAGCTCCTCTTTGGTTCCTAAATCAGAGTGGTTGGCTGTGCAAATTTATTCTGATTAGAACAAGAAGAAATTGAAAAATAAAGAGAAAATAGTTTGTTTAACGTGTGTAAAATTAGTAGCTGCAAATCTACTAAAGTGGTCACTCTTCTTGTTTGAGTTTTTGTGTTCCTATTGTATGCATGCATTATGGAATTATGTAGAGATGGAATATATGGTCTGGTTTCAGAGGTCAGATGGGTTTATCAGAAGAACAGCAGAAGAAATCTCAAGAACTAAGGCTCCAGCTTAATGGCGAGACAAATGTGGGAAAAAGCGCTACAGAGTTTACACAACCAAAGGAAAGGGAAATGAATACTAGTGTATGTAGATCTCAAGTTGAGATTGGTGGATGTTGCCAGGAAAATAGAAACTCTTCTTGCTGTCAGAATGCTGTGTTCATAGAAAAGTTAAACAGTCCTGATTTGAATGAGATGGCAGCAAAGGAGACAACTGACAAGAAAAAAAGCAGCAGGAAGCTACTTTCACGGATCAATAACGGAAAAGGGGCATCCATGCGCAAGGTTTGTGCTATGCCGACTTGGTTTCAGAGCTGGGAGCGTGAAGATACGTATGCAGCTTTTGCTGTTGTTTGTGCTGCTGTGTCAGTTGGCATTGCTTACAGCTGCTACAAACAGTTGAGATGAAAACTTGAATCCAATCTTTGTGTTGTTTGATCATATTACAGGCTAGAGTGTCAACCCTTCTCAAGATTTTATGAGAAGTCGATTCTAGATCTAATTGGTAGGCCCCTGCGGAAAGCTCTGTAATGTGCTTATAGAAGAAGGGAAAGGGTTTCGGCTACGTTTGTGGATGTGTAAGAACGCTGGTGGGGGATACTTGAGTTGTGTTTTTCTTCTTTGTTTTGGGATATAATTTGTACTTGTGCATATATATATATCAATGTGTTACCGAATTCATGTTTTTATATTGACACAATCTTCAGTATGGTATTTTGGATATTCATCAATCTAACAGGGAGAAGGCTGTTTCAGTACTTTCTTGTAACGTTGGAATGGAAGGAATGTTATTCGGAAAACAAATTTACAAATGTCTTTTTCCATGCTGAATTCACTGAAAAAAGGCATTTGTAATAATGATAATGCATGTATATTCGTACCACTATAATTTCTCCTAACATTGACGTTCTCCAACCATAATAATTTAAGATGCTTATGCATATTATGCGATAATAGGAATCTTGGGATCCTCGCTGTAATTTATTTCTGTTATAAAAAAAATCATGCAAGATACCAGTGAACAATCTGATGGGCAGTAAATCTTAGCAAACCTTTAAACCCGTCAAGGGGCTTCTTTCCTTAAGTTTAGGCATACAATAAAAAACATTCTAAGGTTTCCACTGTCTAGTCCTGTGCATTAGACAAATTAGATCTACACCAAAACACCCTAGTAGTCCCCTGTAATCTTATTAGATGAATTTATAATACAATTATTATAATTATTAATATTAATTAAGAAAAATTGTCGCTTCTAATAAAATTAGTATATAAAAAACTGCGTTAAACGAGATATAGGAAACATATATATAGGCCATTTAGGCCATGGATTAAACGGGATACAACTACGTCACTTATTGTAGGAAACATATATGCAGGCTGTGGGAGCAAATATTTTCGTCTCCAATCAGAGCGAGCCACGTGGAAAAGAAGATTATCCCTTAAATTAATTAATTAAACCATTTATTGGGATAATTGATTAATCAGGATAATATCTTAATTATATGGTATTATCTCATAATTAATAAAGATAATACCATTAATTGGGATATTATCATAATAAAGGGATATTATCTTATAATTAATGAGATAATATCAATAATTTAGTTATTATCTTATCAAAGGGATAATATCTTAATTATCGGGTATTATCTTATAATTAAACGAGATAATTCAGATATTATCCGACTCGATCTCTACGAAACCCTAGCCCCGAGGCTACGAAACCCTAGCCCCGAGGCTCCTATAAATAGATGACTTCATTCATCATTCAAGGTACTTCAAAAACCCTACATCTAAAACCCGAGAAAATACCCGAAGCTCTCTCTCCCTCTCCACTCTCCACTCTCCATATTTTCTCCACACGGCTCCGGCCACCACACACGGCTCCGGCCGCCCGGTTTACACCATACAAACTCCGTACCCTTTGCTTAGCTATTGTTTTCCTACAAACACTCGAACTAACTTAGGCATCGGAGGGCCTTTGGCCAACACCCCCCGGGTGTGGTCTATTTACTCCAGTCTTTTTTACAGGAATCGAGGAAGAGAGAGAAGGAAGATCGAAGGTTGAAGGATCTAGAAGCGAATATTCTCCCGCGAGATTATTTGCACAAACATTTGGTGCTTTCATTGAGAGCACGAGTTATACTCAACGCGTGCTCAAGGAATCCGTTCCTCCTATTTTCCAATCCACCGAAGCCTTCCAAACAACCATGGTTGGAAGCATGAAAATACCAGCTTGTACGCATCCACGGTAGCTTCAGACCTGGATTCTTCAGTGATCGGTTCATAATTGTATATCATTTTGTACCTTTCTAGCTTATGATTTGGTTATGTTTTTGAGTTAAACTTGTGCTTTTAATCCTTTTTGTGTTTATCTTTCAGTTAATTGACATTTAGGTAACAATGATGACTTTGGATAGGAAATGATGCAATCCATGCATGTTATGGGCTGATTGGCATATGAGGAATATGAGCTTAAAGACAAACTAATTTTGGCTACAGCCCATTTCCAGCCCAGTTTCGTAGGTCAACTTATTGGCCTTGGATCAGAATGTTGTGGGGCTCGGATGAGGTGAAGATCTTCATGAAAGTTGTTCAATTGGGTGTCTAGTATAACATATCCAAAATTCAGCCCAATTGAACATATGTGGAGTCCTTAACCCGTCCAACACTGAACCATGCTCAGGAGGATTTGCAACTGCCAGCTTTGAGCCTTGTCTCCTCCTTTAAGCCATGTGCCTCACCTATGCTGCAACTGACTTTGGATCCAACATAATGAGTGAAGTGGGGAGGCATTCCAGCTATGAAATTCTAAAGGAGCAAGTTGGTACATGCTGGAGTTATTATAGAGAAAGCATGTGCATGCATGTAAAGCAAAGAAATGAAATGAAGTCAATTCCAGTCTCTGTTCGGCAGCCAACTTGCAAGGCCCAAAACGCACACTTCTACTGCTCCGATGGGAATACTTTCTTCATAGAAGTTGTTCCAATGGGTGTCTAGTATAACATATCCAAATTTGAGCCCCATTGGATAAGTTTTGAAACCTCTGGCCTTCCTACACCAAGTCTGGTTCAGAAGACTCGTTTTTGTTCAACAACCAAAAGAAGACCACATGGGTTGGCAGCAAAAGGCAGCCACAATTGATCACCTTTGATCCCATGTGAAGAAAGCTTGAGGTGCAGCAAAAGAAGTATGGGATGAGATTGATTCCAACCACACTAACATAGACAAGATGAAGTGTGAGTTATGGGTTGTATTAAAAGAGGAATTGTGGTGTTGGATTTCATCATGTTGTTCCTCCCTCTTAACCCTATAAATAGAGAAGCCTTCAAGCTTCATAAATCACACCCCAAGGGGGGGAGCTCTCAACACTTCTCTAGAGCTCCCTTCCCTTCTCTCCCTCAAAATTCTCTTAGTTTCCTTTCTAGTTTTCAATTGTTGTAATGAAATTCTGAAATTCTGATTTAGTTTTTCTTAGTTTCACTTTACTTTTCATTGTAATGTACATTCTTTCTTAAGTTTCAAGTTTAATTAGTTTCCAAGTTTCAATTATGGTTTTTGTTCTTATTCATTATGCTTATAAGTTAATAGGCTAGTTTGAATGATTGATCACCATTTAGGCTTGCATGTTAGCTATCTTGGTTTGAATTAAGAGTAGACACCATGCTTTAATTCGAATTGAACTATGAATAAGAAGAGTATGTATGGACATTCGACAACAGGGATTAGATACATGCTTGGTTGTTTAAATTGTTCTTCTATGCTTAATGGGTTCCTAATGCTTAGTTTTAGGTTAGACAACAAATGATCAAATTAGGGAATTAGGAACACAAGGTTATGACCAAACACCATGGCTTAATCATACTTTAGCTAGAATCAATCCGTTAATCTAATTGAACTTGGGAACTTATTTGCTTGAGTTATTTCCTTTTTTCTTGTTTTATTTATTTTCTTTTTCATTTCTGTTTTATGTAGGGGAAATGAATTGGATCATTCAATCACCAATCCTCGTGGGATCGACCTCGCACTTACATATGCTATACTACCAAACGGCTCGTGCACTTGCGAGTATCACAAGTTGAGGATGCAGTTGAAACCATTTTGGTGCAGCTGAATCGACGCAACATTCAGCAGACTCATGATAGGCACGAAATCTAGCCAAAAACTTGTCATAGCTGTGAGAGATGTCGGCATTCTTGCGCTCAAGATGGAAGTAAGCATCTTTCCGACTAGCCAAGTCAGCAACAGAAGAGTTAAGCTCGGAATCCTTCTCAGCAAGGGAACTCTTTAGCTCGGATATCATCGCCCTCAAGTCAGACGTCTTCTTCTCATAGCGAGCCTGCTCAGCAGAAAGCTTGCAAACTAACTCGGCATTCTTCTTCTCCAACTCACTGAGCTGAGCAGAAGAGGGGGCAACAGCAGACGAATTTCGAATGGTCTCAGCAGCAAAAACAACTCCTTTTTGAAGCAGATGAAGTGTTGCTTCCCTTTGTTTTTCCAAGGAAAGACTTGAAAAGGTACCAAGATCACCAGCTTGACGGATTTGATCAACCAGCCCAGCACAAGCGGATGGACTTGATAGAAAGTGCGTCTTGAGCAGATCAGACACGCCTACATCCCCTGCAGGACTGGACTTGTCCACCTTGGGATCAGCCGCTGACGTTGTAGAAAAACCTTTCGCCCGAGCAGATGACTCTTTCGCTTTCTTAGCCTCTGCCAACCTCACTTCCAAAGGAATTGGTGGCGACGAATCAACTCCACGCTTGATTGCTCGTGACTCAACAGCAGGATCATGGTGGTTGGGTGGATGAGCAAACCTCCCAGATCGACCTCCACTCTTTGACTGGGACAAACGACCCGAACTTCGGATATGAACATCTGCATCTCTTTGCCTCTCAACAGGTGAACTAGATCGCGCACGGACTATTTCACGGAGCAGATCACGATCTCCACACTCATCAGCAAGAGGCTTAAGGGGGACATCCTTAATGTTGCGCATACCACCAATCTTCTTGCTATCTGCACCAACAAGATGTTTGACCCTTGCAGATGACGCTAGAGTAGCTCCTACTCGGGTCTTCTCAGCAGAAGGGAGCTTTGACTTCCTACCATCTTCAGAAGACATGATCAACAGACAACTGCAAGAAGAGAAGAAAATTCTACATGTTAGAATACACAAGAAAAAATAAAAAATAAAAAAATAAAAGCTGGCAGAAAAAGAAAAAAAAAGGAAATGGCCCAGCTTGGAGCAGCCCAACGCTAGCAGCCCAGCGCACCCTCCAACTCGAGCCTATCTCACCAGCAGTGCATTTGGCCCAGCACCATCGCAGCCCACCTGGCGCACCCATGCGGCCCACGACACGCTAGCGCGCGAGGCATCAGCGCGCGCCTCCTGGCCCAGCTCCCGCATGCGTGGCCTGCTTCCCAGCTCAAGCCCACGACTCGCAAGGCCCAACGCCTCTTGGCCACTGCTCCGAAGCCCAGCGCCTCAATTTTTCTGCCTTGGGCTTGGCTCCTCCATGCTCTCTCCTTGAGCCCAGCACTTGCACCAGGCCTTATTGCGTTAGCTCCAACCCATGCTGGACCACAACCTTGCTGCCAAAAAAGACAAAAAATATATACGAATATATATTTTTATGGGCTCGACTTACTTTGGATGCACGGCAACTCCTCTCTTCGACAAGCAGTACAAATTCTCCAAGATCTTTCTCAAGCTAGAAAGTAGAGAAGTTAAGTTTGCGATGTGAGAAAGAGTGAAGAGAAGCCCTGTATCTATATAAGTTGGACAACCCGGGTCAAGAAGGAATCGCAAGCTCATTCCTACTGGGAATCCAACTCCAAGAACAGTCAGAAGCCTACTCTAATTGGGAACCTGATCTGCAAAAGGAGTCCAACTCGCAGAAGAAAGCCCAGATACAGTTGGAGAGTCCGAAAAATAATTTCATTTCCTACATGCCACACAAGCGCCATGCAGAAGCTGGGGGGCATTTGTGGGAGCAAATATTTTCGTCTCCAATCAGAGCGTGCCACGTGGAAAAGAAGATTATCCCTTAAATTAATTAATTAAACCATTTATTGGGATAATTGATTAATCAGGATAATATCTTAATTATATGGTATTATCTCATAATTAATAAAGATAATACCATTAATTGGGATATTATCATAATAAAGGGATATTATCTTATAATTAATGAGATAATATCAATAATTTAGTTATTATCTTATCAAAGGGATAATATCTTAATTATCGGGTATTATCTTATAATTAAACGAGATAATTCAGATATTATCCGACTCGATCTCTACGAAACCCTAGCCCTGAGGCTACGAAACCTTAGCCCCGAGGCTCCTATAAATAGATGACTTCATTCATCATTCAAGGTACTTCAAAAACCCTACATCTAAAACCCGAGAAAATACCCGAAGCTCTCTCTCCCTCTCCACTCTCCACTCTCCATATTTTCTCCACACGGCTCCGGCCACCACACACGGCTCCGGCCGCCCGGTTTACACCATACAAACTCCGTACCCTTTGCTTAGCTATTGTTTTCCTACAAACACTCGAACTAACTTAGGCATCGGAGGGCCTTTGGCCAACACCCCCCGGGTGTGGTCTATTTACTCCAGTCTTTTTTACAGGAATCGAGGAAGAGAGAGAAGGAAGATCGAAGGTTGAAGGATCTAGAAGCGAATATTCTCCCGCGAGATTATTTGCACAAACACAGGCCATTTAGTGACTTATTGTAGTCACTTCGACGATAGTGGTGATTGTTGGCTAAGTCCTGATATCTATTAAACCTCCTCTAACATGCTAAAACTCAAGCTCGCTACAAAGACTCGATTCCACGGTGGTATTTTTAAACGTACACCAGATTACATTGTCCTAAAAAATATGCATCGAGTTGATGCAAGCATAAACTAATACATAGAGTTAATTTGATAACAACATTCCTGCCTCATAGCAAAGGAAGTGTTGGGTACAGCGTAATGTGGGCTATAGATGCTAATAACTACCATTAAAAATTTCAAGCACCATTGACTCTTAGGCCATTTAGTGACTTGGTGAGCCCATTTTGATTTCCAAACTTGTGGAACTCAGTTTCTATGGTCTTTGCAATCTCTGCACCTTCGTGGTCTGTCTCGGGGAAATTAACATGGAAGGATCCCTGCTTGAGTGGTGCAATAGACTCTCTAAGGACAGCTTGTTGCTTGACAAAATTGTAGAGCTCTTGATGGAAAGGATGGTCGAAGGAGAAACAATTGTTAGTATGTCCATTCTCTGAATGCCGAGATGACCCAGAGCCCTCTTTTCTACAAAAATGTGGGAGGGATGCATAATCCATGATCTGCATGCACATTTTCAGGTCAAGTTGTCACCACCAAAGAATTAGAACAAACCACAGATGAACAGATGCAGATGGAAAAGAACAAGAAATGTTTTGGTCCTTTTGGAGCATAACCATCAGCCATGAACGAGACAGCACATAGTTTAACCTATGGTTGAAGGGAAGTAGATAACTTCGCAAAGATTTCGGAGGTAGAAGACAACACCACAAGAAGTTGAAATCTAGAAGTAGAAATAAAGGAATAGGAAGTCTATGGTGAGATTTGAATCAAAGAACATGCTTACTTTCAGTAACTCATCTCTCCCACAACCTTGAAGAACCTGGATTTTCCTCCTTGTCCTTTCTTGCAAAAGAGGCTTGACCACCTGTCAAGAGTTTTACACAAGGACTTTGTCTCAAGATGGAATACCCACACCAACACATCATCCTTTTCTTTATTTTTCCTATGTATTATTTCAAAGTGAGAGTTGTTAAGACGCACAAACCTTCCAACATGCTGAAAATATGTATGGGACATTAACAACATAGTATGTATCTGTCTTCTCTGGATAGTTTAAGTCATCTATTGTAGAGATAACAGTCAAAAGCTGCATCAACAGATAATACAATGTCAATCTTGTGTGCAATATGGATGATTTTTGAAAAGTGGGTAAAAGGTAAAATAAAAAAGAAAACAATAATCTAAACCCGTAATACACAGCCACGCTCATCAGAGTATTTGTCATGCAAAGAGGATTTTGTCAGGTCAGAGAACAATAGAGGCTCCTGCTATACTAAGGGATACCTTTATCTGGTTAAGTGCTGAGAGCCTTAAACCAGTCATATCCAAAACCTTCACACATGTTCCAATATATTGTCCATACTTCTTTGTTGCGGAAGGCTACAACAAAAGGAAAAAAAAATCAGGCTACAGATATATTTTACCTGTTAAGAGGATGAGATTAAACATTCTCAAGTACTCACTAAAACAACACGATCTCTGTATTCATTCATTTGGATGTGTGATTGGACATAGTAATTTACCTACAAAGACACAGAATCAAACAAGTAAATATCACCAAAAGAATAATAATATTACAAAAGGACATACAAAACGCAACTAGCTTTATTTTTCAACGAAAAGTACAAGGATACATATAGCTCATACTTTAGAAAGTACATGTATCTGTGTACATTCATGTTAAAAACCTACAAAAACATATATTATCAAGTGTACCAATATCCATGAGTAATGTATAATAAACTTCATGTAAAGTCTCAGTACCAACAAAAAATGAACATTATGCCCATAAATTCATAAACCTGGTGTTCTTTCAGGTCAAGCATATTATACATTTCCTATTTGTAAGAAGTGCATATGTGGCCTACCTAATAGCTTAAAGCCCAAGCGCAAAGTTATATTGATGGTTTCCAGAATTGCATATCAAAACCAATGATACAAAGTTATTGATGCCTAAGAAGATTAAAGACAGAACAAACTATATTATTCTTACAGAAGCTTTGTCAAATGTGCTGAGCCCCAGACCAACAGCAATGACAGGAAGACCCTGGAATAAATTAATAGGATGAGATAAAATAATACGTTAGAAATTAAAGATTAAGGACCATGAGGGAGCAAAAGTTAATAAACTTCTGCAGCCAAAAGAAGAAAGATTCAAGTGGCCAGCCTTTCTTGTACAAGGTGGCTGTGGCATGATAATTCCATGTCATAAGCAGGACTACCTCTTTTGAGTAACCTGACAACCCCACAAGCTGAGAATCTCGCACTACTCTGTACAAATCAGTAGGGATGATTGGTTTCTGCATATAGCAAATAAATGCTTCGTTACCACATTAAGAATAGTCACTTTTCCAGCATGGTTCAAGTATCAATGTCTCGATAAATTAAGCCAGAAATGCATGAATCTTAAGAAGGAAAATGGAAATTAAAAAAATTCCATAATTTATACGTCTAACTTTAATGCACTTTCCCTACCAGCGAATGATAGATTTCTTTGTAATGAATAATTTCCATTCCGCCTTGTTACTCAATCAGTTTGGTCTAATACGAATACACTGACCATTTAATGAATAATCATTGATCATGAATATGCGCTCTTTGAATGCAATTGACAGCAGCATAATTGTCCAAGAAATAATTAATTCATCAAGGCTTTAATAGTTTCAGGTTTTTAAATGCAACGTTTCACAAAACATATCAGACAGACGGGCGTCAAACAGAGAAATCACGTCAGCGGTCAGAAGATATCATGTTTATCTGGTAATTTCTTATTGATAAAACTCACCGCCAATATATTGTCAATTTCACTTTGGATCCTCCATTGTAAACAGTCAATCAGCTGGAACAGTTTAGGCATTGTTAGCAAAACATACTAAGCCAAAGATAAACAACAGCTTGAGATTAAAACCTGAAACAATATAACTATTATTAAGTAAGCTTGATGAATCTAACCATTTTATGGGCTTTTCCAACATTCCCGTCCCTAGCTTTAAGAAAACGCATGAATGTCTCATCTGGATATCCCTGGTGCACATTCTGAAAATAAGAAGGCACTATTTGAATTTTGAGTTGCATTTCATTTATGTAAATCATCAGAAGAAAAAGGGGCACAATTATCCTATTTGATTTGAGAATTCCAAGAAAAACAAAAATAATCCTCAAAACCATGCTATATTTTCTCAAAACTTTAGCTTGGCCAATGCCATCTCTCTGATTTTCCTTTTGCTTTCTTTTTCTCTACTCATTTTTTCTTTTTCGGTTAGGATCCTTTGCCTCTCTCTCTGATGCAATAAAGAACATTCTTCGGCTGATTAGTTGAAAAAACTTAGAAAGTACAAGCCCCTCCCCCTTCCTTCCGCAATACGCAAAGAAAGGACTTCGTAATGCATAGTCAAGAATAGAAACAAGTGCATCATTTCCCAATTAGATGCAGTACGGTTCAGTTAATTAACTTGTCAATCACCCTTATAAAATAAAATAGGTTCGTCAATTCAGAGCATTAACCTGATACTATATGTGCACAAAGATTTTAACTTTACTATCCAATACAAAGATCATAGAAAACACTAATACTTTCCTCTCACTAAAGGCAAGATATGAAGTTTCCTCCCCCCAAAATGCAAACAAGATCAAGTCTTTCCTTCCCTCCTCATAGCAGATGAACTTCCATGGTAATTAATCTAAATTCACAAATGGATTTACCCAGCTCAAAAAAGAAGAAATAACAAAAATGCATGACATCAGAGACTCAGATCAAATCCACAAAACTGATATATAATCTAAACAATTAAACCGTCGTCAGTTGAGTAAAGGATTTTGTGTTCTAATGTTGCAGATCATTAAAGTAACAAAATTTAAGAACTCCAAACTCTTCGTTGTTCAATCTTTTGACCAGCATTTAAACACAAAACAGATCGAGAAAACTTAAAGAGACACTGTCTAACCTCAAATGTGTTCTTCAATGGCTCATCAACTGTAAATTCAAAGAAAACAAAAGGAAAAGAGGAAATATTAGCAAATATAGATCAAATAAGAGGATCAGACATATTTCAAGTGGATTTAAAGCTCACCTTCTTCCATTAACAACTGAAATTGCTTGATCGCCTCCTTATTGGCAATACCCATTTTCTCTTCCTGTTCCTTTACAGTGATCGAAACAATAAGACCGCAAATTTAGCTGAACAATATGAAAAAAATACAAAACTGGGTTTGCACCAACTTTCACTCTGATCCTCTCTCTCTCTCTCCTCACTTCCCAGTGCTCTAGATTACAAAACTAAAACTGATTCACCAAAATCTAGGGAGAAAGAAAGAGAGAAGTTTAAAGGTAGTAGAGAAAACTTTGGAGAGAGAAAGAGAGAGAGAGAGAGAGAGAGAGAGAGAGGGGTGGGGTGTCCCTTTCAAAACTCTGGTGCTTTTCTGAGCACCTTACCTATGATTGAAGCTTTTTTAAGGCATTTGTTAAATATTTATATTATTTTCTTTCATAAAACGAGTGGTTAAAAATAGAAAGAATGTGAAAAAGAAGCATATCTAAACCAACGAGAGTGGTTTCTTCCGAAGAAAAAAAAAAAAAACTAACGAGAGTGGTTTGTTGGTATCTTCATTTTCAAACCATATTTTTTTTTCTAGACTTTTTTGTTTCTTTTGATGGCATATGAAATCTGTCGATTTGATCGAATGGTCTAGTTCAGGTTGGTTTGGAACTCACATTTTTATCAATAAAGTGAATTCATAATAATCTGTGTGTTTAAACAAAAATGTGACTTTTGACCAAAATAAAAACAAAAATATGACTGTCGGTACCAAATTTCATAATTTTTACCGGTAGCTGGCTATATAGAAATAGAAGAATTCATGAATGTTGTCAACCGGGGTCTAATACAGTGGAGATTTGCAGATAAGATCGTCTCATGTTCAAATTTTCATGACATTTTGCTTGTGTGTATGAGAAACCTTCATTCCTTGTAGTTTGGACTATCGCTTATATTTATAAAAAAAATAATAATAATAAAGAAGAATACATTATATTAAAAAATATAAGGTTAAACCAGAAATGGGTTGATAAAATAAATCATCAAGCAACTACTTTACTTTGGTCATAAATTTCATTGATGAATTAAGGCATAACAAAGTGCCAACTAGTTGGTGCTGGTAGTAGGTTGATAAAGCCAAAGGGTTCTAGACAGATTTCGTATCTACTAACATAATGTTAACTGCTTAACTCGTTGACCGTCCTAACAAACAAAGTGCATACACAAGTTTACATCCAAGATCATCTTCTTTCCCTTCACAAAATCTTACTATTTGTAAAAATTAGAGGATTTAAATCCGTAAGTATAAATAAGATGCAAGATAATTTATAATGTCGTAGAATTTTATACATATGTGTGTTATGTTTTATTGCGCATGACACTCCATTACAAACGTGTTGTATTTTATTGTATATGTAATTTGTTAGGGCTATAATATGTTGAACACACATAACGTCGGACACGCTATAGTTTTATGTAGAATGAAAAAATTGTAAATATAATGCATTGTATTAATTTCTAATAAATAAATAAAATGAGTGAACTTTACTATTGTGATGAATTTCGCAATTAGTCCGGATCAGAACCATTAATTTGTTTATGAAGAGTCACCATTAATTCTACGGATGATCAATCTAGTAAAAACGAGAAAACAACTTATTACCAAAATAATTTCCTTTTGACAGCGAATGCAATTTTTATCAAAGATATTTTTCCATAATTTTCCCATTAGATTGTAAAATCGGAAACGTAATTGATGGAGGGGCATGCGGCGACAATTCAAGACAGAGAGAAAAAGTCATAATAAAAGACTCAAATTTGACAAAATTCGATTTGAATTGAATGAAGATTTGAATCCAAGAAACGTCTCACCCATTCCAGCCCATCTCAAAATTAAAATTTCCATTTAAAACCGGGATGTGTGTTTTTGGGGTGAAAATATTTTCATGCTCCAATAATTAATCCATAATAATTGGGTTATGGTGGTCGCCACCATGTGCAATGTGCATCACATCTTTGAGAAAAAGAAATAAACCCTAATTCATTGATCTTAGGCGCAATAAAAAAAAACAACACACTATGAGTAGACGTGGATTATACCAGTTGGTCAATATAAATGTACCCATTTATACCTAAGTTTGAACTCGTCTTCTCGTATACCGGATAAATATATAGTAATTTAAACTATTATTTATATTTATGAATAATTCAGATACATGTGTGATAAATGGTTGACTCTCTTTGTCATCTCTTAATCTCTGAATATATGAAAATCCAAAATAGTGGTCATCTGGTTATTGAAATCCAACATGTGCACACATGCAAAGCTGGTAAGATACTTTAGTCTATTCGACGAAGTAGCCATGTGCATGAAAGAGGACTGGGACTCTGTTGCCTCTCTTGGTGGATTGGTTGGTAAGTAAGTATTTTATTAAATTAAATTAATATCAAGGTTGAAAATGCTGCTATTTTTTGACCAAACCCTCTAAAATCCATTTATTTGTAAAGATTTCAACGTTTTAAACCATTAGCTGGAGAGCTCAATTTTTCTTTTTGGGTATTTGCATTTTTAAATCTCTTTTACATTTATTTAAAAATAATAATAATTATTGGCGACATGTTTAAATCTCAACCAAACAAGACAAACATGGTGAGCCATGATTAAACATGGAATAGATGCTGAATTTTGTAGCTTATCCCACAATTTTTCTACTTGTCAATTTTCAGACAAATTCCCATGGGTCCCAAACTTTTTTTCTTTTTTTTCCTCTTTTTAAAATGTAATATTGGTCCCCATGACTTTGAAATATCATTATTTGTTGTTTTTATAAATTATTGGTAAAGCTTTCTAGACATAAATGTTGCATAGATCTTATTCATGTCAACAATGTATAATGTATAGCTTTCTACAAATATGTGCATTTTAGTTTAGTTTACCAAAAACAAATGTGAATTTGCTACAACATTCTCTTCATGAAATTATAGCTACATTGGAAAATTTATTTGAATTTTCTTATAGACACTAGGTAGCTTGGACAACTGAAGTGAGACCTCATGAAGCCCAACATTTTACCATCATAACTAGAGAGGCCCAACAAGCATTAGGATTTCCTTTGTATATCCATCAAAATTCAGTTTCACAAAATCAATATTGGTGTGTGTGTGTGTGTGGTGTTTGGAGGAGGAACAGTTCAGCAGCTGGTTTCTATTTTCCTCTCTCCCTGCCTCGTTTAATTGCTCGGGTGTGGTGTTTGGAGGAGGAACACTTCAGCAGCTGGTTTCCATTTTCCTCTCTCCCTGCCTCGTTTAATTGCTCGGGCTCGGGCTCGACTTGGACTGGAATGGAGTTGAGTTTAAGCGAGTTCTTATGAGTTCACTTTCTGATAAATGTACAACCTATACATACTTTGGGCAGATAATCACAAACTTACAATAGCTAGTTTGTTACAATACCATGCATGGGCACATGAAATATGAAATACCAAATAGGTTTTAGTTGTTTTACCACAACATTATAACTGTAAATATACTATTATTATCATATCAAAGATAGAAACTGGATCCACATTTTGGAAACAGCATCAACATATGACCTGCAATACAAATTTGTGTTTCATAACAACACCAAACATATGATCATTATCAACGTTAAAAGAAAACCCTAAATTCCACATAAATCAACATTTCAGAAGCTCTACATCTTTCTCAACAAAATGGAAATGGCATTTCAGTTCAGTAAGTAATTAAAAGAAATCGAATTCCAGATAATTGTTTTGGTCCGGATGAGAAGCAGCAACAGTAGCTTTATCACTAGTTGAGACTGTGGGGGCTGAAATCCGGTCAAACTCGACTGGTTTTGGAATATCAGGCGGGCTTGCACATCGAATCAATGCCCAGTTAACACCTTCAAAGAAGGGGTGCTGTTTAATCTCTGTTGCTCCTCGCTTATATGCCAGCCTATTCTGTGGTTCTTTCACTAGTAGGCCCCTTATCAGATCCTTTGCTGAAAAGCTAACCACTGGTGTCTCTGGAAATCTCAATGGCTGACCCACCACGTTGAACAGGGTGGCTCGATTCCCTGATCCCTTGAAAGGAGTCTTACCAAACAACAGCTCATACAGAAAGATCCCAAAAGTCCACCAATCAACAGCACTGCCATGCCCTTCACCTTTGATAATTTCTGGTGCCAAATACTCATGGGTCCCAACAAATGACATCGAGCGAGCATTGGTTGGCTCAGCCATAAGTTCTGGTAATGGTCTGACTTGATTTCCAATTTCATTCTTGGGTTTCCGGTCTTTCTTGGATTTGCTTGAAAAGAAACGAGGGGAGAAACATGTTGTAGGCACCACACAAGATGGCTGAATACAAGAGGGCTCAATGCAGGCGGGTTGCACACAATAAGCTGAGTTCCTTCGAAAAGGTTCAGACTCAGGAGCGGAAGATTTGACAAGGGTTGGGCTGACAGCACAGCGCAGGGAAAGGTCAAAGTCGGAAAGCATTATGTGCCCATCATCTCTCACAAGGACATTTTCTGGCTTGAGGTCACGATAAACAATCCCGAGCATGTGAAGATATTCCAGCGCAAGGAGAACCTCTGCTACATAGAACCTGCATATTCGAGGACAAATATAACACTAACGACCGTCAAAGTCAAATAACAGCACAAGAGAGCAAGATTGTCTCTTTGCTATGAAATGATACAGGACTGAATGTTGTAACTGAGAAAAAAATCAACATGCTTGGGATTTCGTATTCATTCTACAACTACTAAAGGCAAACTGGTGGTTTTACATTAAAGAAGGTCTACATCACAATAGCAGGAAGCAAACCATGACCAAACTGAGTGTAGTAGATCCCAGCAAAAATTTCTTTACATAATAGCGATTTTGTTTCAGTTACAATTATAGGTATTAAATGTGTGTATGCATAATTTAGCAAAAACCGTATGATTGAGTACAGATCATTCAATAACAAGACAATAAACACCATTTATGCCACATCATGAATCTTATTGGTTTCCACCTAACAATGACATAGCAATAAACCAATGAAGCAGGGTGACAAAAGAAAGTCAAAACAAAAATAAAGAAATATAAAAACCACGCATGCTTAAACTGACAATAGCAAACAAAATCATTTGAATATGGACAGCATACATACTTCACTGCTTGTTCAGTAAAATGCTTTCCTGGTTGCCTCTGCCTAAGTGTGTGCAAGTCGCCTCCAGGGCAGAACTCCATCACCAGACAAGAATACTTCTCTGTCTCGAAGTGGGTATATAGGGTTGGAAGGAAGGGATGGTCTAAACATTGAAGTATTTCTCTTTCAGTCTGAGCCCGAAGAAGTTTTTTACGGTTAGCTAAAGATGCTTTGTCCATGACCTTCATTGCAAAATAACATTTTGTCCCACTCAACTCTGAAAGATAAACACTTCCAATATCCCCACAGCCCAACTTCTTCAAAAGTCTGAAATGGCCCAAACCAAAAACACCATCCCTTGCTCGGACTGCCTGTATGGCTTCCCAATGTATGTCATTCGCCTTGTGGGGTTTGTTGATAGCACTACTTAAGCTGCTACAAGTACTCTCGTCACTCACGTCACTGCTTGTGCTACCTCTACAAATACTGCTCTTCCCACTCTCAACAAAATCACCTCGATCACTAATTTTGGCACTTCCACTAGTCTTGGCAAGACTGCTGGTCCCATCACTGACTTTCGCTGGAGCTGGGCTAACTCCATTTTCTGATATTTTCTTTTCTTGATCACCACCTTCCAGCAAATTCCTGGTGTCACTCACCGCAGGACACACATCAGCTGGCACCTGTTTTGCATCACCAAGTGATAACGTTGAACCTAACTGGTCAGCTAAAGATTTGGTAGACTCCTTCAAATAAGGGATCTTGCAGTTCTTCTCTTCGGTGGTTTGTGCAGAAACCTCCTTAGATGCAGTTTGTTGCACATGCCTAGGCAGTTTTTTTGGAGTAACTGGCTCTGATTTGCTTGTCTTCGTGATCTGTAAAGGTGAAGGTCTACGAAAATTTCCTTCTGTTGTCTGACTTCCAATTAATTTCCTCTGACTTTCTGGGGAAGTTCTGGCACCAGATTTTGAGGCCATCGACATAAATTACACTTGCTAAAACAGATCAAATTGAACAAACCCATCACTCACCAAATGTTCCCCTCCGTTGACACTCCCACTTATGTTCATCTTCGCGTCCATCAATTGCAAGACAATTTCTACAAACAAACAAAGAGTTCACCACTATGCAACATAGAAATAATACAGTAGAAGGAACATTTTCCAGTCAAACTATAAAATTATACACATCTAGCGACAACATTTCAGCCAAAAATAAAGAGAGACATCAGCATCAACATGATCCATATGTGAGCTACAAAACCCACAAAATGCAAGCATCATATAAATGAACTAAAATAAAAAAACATAAAGAAGCAAAATTTTTGTTCCAGTAGATCATCGTTTAATATTTCACATACAATTAACAGAAACAATAACAACCCGCATAGAGAAAATCAAGAAATGGGCATAAAAGCACAGAGTTGCATGCAACCCAGAAGTATCTAACTATGAGATAATCTAAAAGACCCAACAAGGGATAGGTCAAAAGTAAATCCAAGGATAAGAGTCACAGTAATCTACCTCAAAATGTCAATCCTTTTCCAATGAAAGCACAAACTTTCTACAGAAAAATCCCATGGATCAAAGAGGCATGGGAACTAAGAAAAAATCAACTGAATGTAGTTTTTGTGCGCCTCTCAATACATACAATAGCATTTAGCAAAAGATAAGAACCAAAGTAAAGAGATTCATACAGATCTCAAACAGGGACCCAACACTTTGGATCCAAAAGAAAAGACCACCAGAGACCCAGATGCTAAAAAACAAGATAGAGTGCATAGAGAAGCAAAAAACCACCAAGCAAATCACAGGACCAGTTAAAAGTGAATAGAAAAGGAAGCCCAAAAAAGGTACCTGGGCTTGTGAGAGAGAGAGGGAGAGAGAGAGAGAGAGAGAGCGCGTCCTCGCAAAAATCAGACCCTTGATAGGCTTTGCTTTGGTTTTGCTTTAGCAGAGTGGAAAAGAAAGAAAGAAAAGAGAGCACTCACTACAACTGTTGAGAGAGATAAAGAGGGAGGGCAATGTGTTGTGTGAGAGCTCCCTTTCCTAAAATGTGTGGAGAGAGAGAGAGAGAGAGAGAAAAAGAAAGAAAAAGCCTTCAGTGAATTTTAGATTAGAAAGACTGAGAAAGAGTTGGGTGTCTCTCATGTCCCTGTGGGCTACTACCATGTACCATGACCATCATCCATGTATTCAGACTTTGAGTCTTTGACAGAGAGAGAATGGGGTCAAAGCCAAACTGCTAAAGTTAGGCTTTTTTTGTTAATTATTATTTTCTTCTTCTTCTTTTTTCTTTTTCTTTTTTCTTTGGGTTCAATTATTTCAATGTATTTTGTCCCAAATACAAGTGTCTGAATCAATATGCATGATGGGCCAAGGCTCCACCCTGTCCCTCATGCTTTGGGAGTTTTTTTGTTTATTTTTTATTTTTGTCGAGACAATATGGGATATTCATTGATGAACATGGCAATTACAGAAAATTGCTGATAAACAAACCCTATTGTCTTCATGCTTTGGGAGTTTTGAGCTTCATATTTCTTTATTTTTTAAGGCTTTGAGACTTTGGGAAATGACCAATTAACCAGGCATGTCCCCTCTCCCTTCCCTTCTGCCACTTTAAAATGAGTTGTTTTTGTAGTTTTGGTTGTTTGAGACAGGCAAATGGTTAATAGTCCATGAGAACGCCAGTTGATGATGAGGTCAGGGATTGATTATTGTCATGTTGGAAATTTGGAGAGGTGGGCTATCAATTCACCAAATTCTATGGACAGTGCTTCTCTATGCACATAAACAATACTTTTTATTGGTAGTTTTTCTTCTAAAAACATTACAACTTTTTCTTAGTTAGACCATGAAACAAGGGTCTAGATTTAAAAATCTTAAACTATATTGGAAAATAACTCATTCAATCTCAATCACAAAACTCATGATCCACTAAAAAACTTGTTGGGTACAAGAAGGAAAGAAAAAAGCTCTCTCGAAAGTTACTCTCTTTCCCATTCTTGCTAAACAAAAATTTGATAATGAGAGGGCGATATATTATGTCTCATCTTTCATACATATCATTATTGATTAGGTGATGAGGTAAAGGTGATAAGGTGATTGTGAGAGCATGTTGTACATAGAATGCTTTCTCCTTAAGAAGAGGAATGAGTCAAGCTCTACAAAAAAGAAAAAAGAAAATCCGAAAAAACCTCAAGCCACCAAAAGCATAAATAAAAAAAATCACACATGGTGGTGAAAAAAAACTTTATTGTTGACGAATGAAACATCAAATCACCTCTTTGGAGCCTCCAAATGATGCATGGTTTGATCATTTTTCATTTTCCATTAATTATTCTGATTTGAACTTCTAGGTCTTACTTATGTAACCGTATTCTTGCGCATTTCCAACTTAGAATCCCGGACCATATTTTGATAAATGTTGTAAGATTGCATTTAGAATTTTCAAGTGCTTACCTCAAGCTCTCTATTTTCTTACCAAAGTTTGTTTAATTGGAAGTCATATTTTATATCAAGTTTTTGTAAGCAAAGTTTTAAATTTATCAAACAAAAAAACCCGGTTTAAAATGGCCACTCCTCCTATCTATCTCCTTCACCAAGGCATTTTTTAATAAGTATTTAAGTTAAGGATTGGTTACATACTTTTAATCTCGAACGTTGAATTGCATCTAAGAGACTATCAACACATATAATGAATGCAATCCAACGCCCAAAATTAAAAGCATGTAACTAATTATTAACATAAAATACTTAATAAAAAATCACTCATCCTCCACCTATTTCAAAACTAGAGTAAGAACTACTAAATCCGAGTGAAGAGTATAACATTCCAGCAAAACAAACAGACCCCTTCTTTATAAACCTCACATTTGTCAGTTTTTAGGGTTAGGGTTAGGGTTTTACCACACACAGGCTGAAAATGGAGGCTGAGAGAAAGCTATCGGCAGAGGCTGGGTCCATACTCCAGGAAGGCATAGGATTGGTTCTGTCTCGGTGGTCAGCGCTCCAATTGGCCGTTGAGAACGAGTGGGGTGGCCGTGACTCGCGCCGGAAAGCGGAGCAACTCATCACCGATATCTTCTCCTGGTTCAATCACTCCAAAGGTACTTAATTCACTCAACTCCACTCCTTCGACTCATAAAAATATTCGTTTTTTTTTTTTTTTGGAAAAAGAGCTTGAAATTTGATATGCTGCTTCTTTTTTAGGGTATTCTTATCCCAAAATTTGTATTTTAAAATTTGTTAGAATTTAATCGAGGTCTTTCAGTATAATGAATTTTGTGATGCTTGTGCTTCTGAGAATGGAATTAGGATTCTATTGGGAATTTATCTGCGAAAGTAAGAACCTTTATCACCATAATTGCCAATTTTATGCTGGAATCTTCTTTTTGCTTAGATTTTTGAGTGTTTTTAATTCAATTTGGTGAGGTTTGCTTTCTCTTAGAGAAAAGCTCCTATTTTTGGACTGTTTCTGTCTGTGGAAATGTGGTGGTCTATTATTACTAGGAACATGATACAATTATACTCAGTAAAATTAGTAGCAGTTTTTCAATATGGAAATTATAAACGGAACTGTTAATTTTCTTTGATGTTAAAATGAGAATTTCTGTTCTAACCGAGCAAAATCATTAACTAATGTTGTGAATTTTGCATCTGTGGGTTTTCTCCTAACTGTGTGCTCGTTCTCCTCAGAGCCTCTTTACATAGATGATTTAGAAGATATGCTGAATGAAGCTATGCTTTCTCTCAACACTATGACAGAGGATGGCAGCATTGAGGAGGTAAGCTTTTCAACACTTAATAATATCTTCATAGATTATACGAGAGACTTAATATGCTATGCTTCTGGTGGGAAACTCAAAATTTATTGCTTGCTCCATAGATTGTGTGACTCAAAGTGGGCAACCATTACAAATGTTTGCGATGGGTGTGTCCCAGACGACCTGGCCGACTAATTTACTTTTAGAAATAAGATCTTTTAGCATCAAGTACATTTCAGTTGGCAGCTGATTCTCAGCTGCATCTCCAGTCATTAGAGACACTGCTCACATGTTTCATTAGATAGACTATTCATGGATCATTTCATGCGTTCATTATTGTTTTTATAAACTAGTTGATATTACGGATGCAGTTTTTACTTATGGCTTCTATCTTAATGATGTTCACGTATTTTTTCTTTGGATTTACACAGGTAGCTGAAAAGTTAATGATTATGCATGAAGAATGTTTAGACTGTAATTTCAAGTCTATTGAAAGCCTAAGGGAAGCCAATCATCGAAGAGTTGCTGTTCCTCATGTTAGAGAGGTAAGTTCAATCCCTCAACCTTAAAAGTTTTTACTAATTATTAACATAAGTTTCTCCTATGCGTTTACACTTTTTTCATGTGTTGAAAAGAACTCCTTGTGGATGTTCTCGTGAGAGATCTTTTTGACCCTGCGCAAGAATGGTGGAGAACCTTTCTTGCTCATATGGGTTCTTTAAAGCCGTGAGTGGCGGAGGGAGGATGATAAGTTGAAATGATATGCCTTACTGCTATCTCTTCATTCTGTTTGTTACTCATGCCAGGTTGCAAATGATGACGACGATAGTGATGAAGAAAATGATGATAGAGATCATTGCATGGGAAATGATGATTCCTCAAACATGATGGTGGACACACCGGAGTCTCATTCAAATGTAAATGTTGTAAGCATGTCAGACAGTGAGCCAAAGCCCAAGCTGGCTGCCGAAGCAGAAGATGGATGGGAAGTAGTTGCACCAAGACGACACAAGGGTAGAAGGAATTAGGTTGAACCCTAAGTATATGCAATTCCCCCTTCCCTCAACATTTGTCATTTTTTATCCCCTCTCAAAAGGAATAGTATATGTATACCATGTTTTGCTAAGTTCCTTGACAGAGTTTGAAGTTAACTCACCTAAATAAGAAAAGAAAAAAACCGATTAATATTACAAGAAAAGGGTAGCTGCATTTTCAATATTCGAGCATAGTACTAATATGGAAATCTCTCCCCAAAGGCAAGAAAAGAAAGCATGGAAATGCAGACATTTTATGATTTGATAATGTATAACTGTCGCTCGTGGCTGCGTTTCTCTATTGCACAGATGATGGTGTGGTGGGAGTGAAGGAAGTGTAGGAAGTTTGAACTTCACTCAAAAGAAACATCGATAATTGAAAAGGCTTTGGTCATTGAAATTTTGTGTTTTAGTGTGCTTAGTAAAAAAGGGAAGAGCAAAGAAACATGTCATTAATGCAAACAGTTGGAAGATGGAACAAAATGGCAGCTAATCGTGCTCTCCAAACAGGAAACTGTCTGGGAATGTCTTACAAAACATACCCATCAAATAAATTTGATGGTTCACCTCTTTCTCAGACATGTACACAGCAGCTCACTTATTGCTATAATCATCCTTTTCACAAACTTCATAAAGCATGGCTCTTTTTTTTTGGGTCATGCATAAAGCATAGCTATGAGGATATCTGCTCGATGGTATTCTCAAGCCTCCTTCTAAAAGAAAATAATCTGAATCAATTATAATTGCATTAAAAAAATCGACTCAATTTCTTTTTCAACGGTTTTAAAAAAATTACGAGGCTATAAACCCAGGTAGATTAGTTTAATTTTCTCTATTGATTTCCCCGTTTTGCAGAACACTATCAAGAACATAACCACATACGATGACTAACAGAGACCTCGCATGATTCATGAGGGCTAGGCTAGCAGTGCAGCCCTGCTGTTGCATTGCACCATGTCCTTCCAAAGTCGGTAAATTCATTCTTTGTTTCTAACAAAACAAGCAACCACAGCTGGAATAAACTCAACAGAGAAGATTGAAAAACAAAACTGACCAACTTACTAAAAATTATCAATTTTGCATCTCATATTGGGATGCGGACTCACGATCTCTCAATAAACATACATGGTATAATTAATCTGGTGTTCTACTGTTCTCTCTTGCTTCATTTCCTTTCTACACACAAAAAAATAAAATAAAAAACAGAGTATCAAGAAAGATCGGAAATAACACGATCGCACTTGTCTTCCAATATCTTCACAGCTTCAGTAACTAACACTTCGGGAGGAAATACCCCACTTGATTCAATATTAACTGTGTGCATGAGAGAGAAAATGAGTTAGAACTCTTGAAAACATTCATACAAACAAATAGTGCTGTATTGAAGCTTATTTTTCCTATATAAACTCTACAAGAGACTCCAATTATATCATCAACCATTGATAATGAAGAAGACACTGTAAGGTCGTAACTGACAATGATCCAAAATTCCAACTTCTAGAGGCTTGTACACACCATGTGTAGGTAATATCCAACTCATATATAAGCCAGTGGGGGTAACCTACCCCATTTTAGTCTAATGTACAAATCAAAGAGCAGCTCAGAATTATCTAATTAATGTGGTATTGACCATCAGATATCTCAAGTCTTCGGGACCAGTTTAACTGAAAAAAATAAAAAATCAGGCAGTCTAGTTTCTATGTTTTGATTCCTGAGCAAGTGATTTTTACAAATAAAAGAATTGAAACAGAAATTCCATACATTTGTGATGAGGACTAAAGCTCCGTTTCTGAGACACTTACAATAACGAAAAACTACGAGAAATTTATAATTCCAACTTTGATTACAGAGGAAATTACTTACAAATGAAATGATCCTTCTTACGCCGTAACGATATTGCATTCTCCCATCCCTTCCCTTCTCTGATGCATTCCCTGCACAATGTGCAAGCTCGTGGTCTGGCTACAGTAGCCCTCTTTTTACCTGCTAACCAGTCAAATCATCAATCAAGTCACTCCAGAAAATGACAAACAAGGCAAACAATTTGTGCAAGTGCAAATATAACAATAGTTTTTGAAACTCATATATTGGGATTAACCTACAGCATTGCATCCTTTTAAAACTAATTCTTTGTTGTCAGTCTAGTATCTAAAGCAGAGGGAGAATAAATGCCATTAAAGAAAAATCCTTTACCTTTGCCAATATCTTCAATATCAAATACTTTAACTGGGCATACTGCCACAAGTTTCTCGGCCAGCTGATCTTCAATATCTTCCAATAGTACAATCTAACAAGAAATCAAAAAAATTTCGGATTACTTATAAATAATCTTCAGGGTGTTAGAAGCAATCACTCAAAACCACATCCCCTTACCTCAGGAAGCATCCTATACCAAACAGGGCTAACTGGGGACCATTTTGAATGTGTTTTACCAATGCCCTTAACAGCATGTGCTTCCAGTTCAATTTCCTAAGAAGTGGTAAACTTAATGTCATTTAAAACAAATGCAAAAGAACAGTAAGCATTACTGACTACTATAAAGAATAAATATGGAAATTGATAAGATAGTAGTTGGCAATAATGCAAAATGCTGGACTAGCAATCTCCACTTATGCTAAGGACTAAGAAACAACTCCATCTTATTATTTTCCTGGTGAATCTCCAGCAATAAGTTATTACCCAAACACCAGTTACTTGAAAAGAGCAAGTGATATGAGAAGTGTAAACCAAGATATATTATTTCTGAATAATTTACAGTTACATTTTATTGAAATAATATTTGGAGTCAGTTGACCCAGCTATCAATATCTGAGACTCTGCTTACGTTGCAAAGACAAAAGTGTAACACCATATTTTTGAGGAATGACCAGAATTATACAAAACAACTAAAAGGTTTACCTGACCAGGACCCAGTCTAGCAATAAGAATATCTCCAAGCGCGGGGGAAATTGGATTGCCAGAAAATTCTGGCAAGGAATCCTGGCTGCAAGTAAATGATGTATATGTTTTTGGTTTTGAGGATAAACCTGTCTTTGAATCTTGTGATTCCAAAGGAAACTCACTCCCATTTGGCAACCATACCAATTCTTTTGACTTTACTGCATAAAATGTTGTAAAATCATCATCACAAGAAAAAAAAATTCCTTCCAATAGTTTTGTAGAAAGAGAGGTTTTAAACTTGTTGATATTCTTCACAACAACAACAAAATCACAAGAAAATAATACCTGAAAGACGTTGCCCACTTCGTTCACAGCGAACATCGAGCTTAAAAACAATTGTGTTCTTTTCACTTGCTGTATTATTTTCTGAAAAGTAAAATATGCCACAGGAAAAAACTCAATAACTCAAAGCTGTAGAGGAAATAAACAAAGAGAAACCTAAATTATATAATAAAAATGCAAATATCAAACCATAGTACCTGCATATTCAAATAATCTAGGGTCGGCTTTGATCGGAATGAGACCCAACCTTTGGGCAAGTACTTCATCTTGGATTACTGATGTGTTGTTTGCAATAAGAACTTTTTCAATAGCCATTGTGGGAACCTACACTTGTATAGTAAAAAAAGTTTGGGATCATCATTGATAAGCAAAACTGCCAACTGAATAGCGATTCCCATAAACACATGATCCAAGAGATAGTACAAACTAAGGGAAGCGGATACAAAACTTCCATCTATGGTCAAAATGGTGTATATAATAGAAAGGAAAAGAAATGAATAGCATACGATTTCTAAATCTCTTTCACAACTAAAATAATTAGTCAGTGAAATGAAGAGATGAGTGCAGAGATTGAGAGCCTAACAAAGAAGCATGGTTATATATATGTGTATGTGTGTATTTATAGATATATATTTCAGAAGATCAACTCATGACAATAGAAGGACCTCATTGACATAATTTTTTTCACTGGAAACAGTGACATCAACTCGTTAAACCTGAGAAATTAACCATGCAGTCACTCAACCTTCACAGAACTAAAAGGTTGACTACAAAAAAGCTGAAGTATGGAGACAAATTCCTTTTACTTGATAACCAATGCATGATGATACTTAAACAATGATCACAAAGTCACAGAGCGTGAGAAAGCAAGTACATAAGAACTCCATAATACTAGAAGACGATACTTAAGCCATGAAGAAGGTATAAGAAAATAGAACTAGTATATGAACTCCAATAAATATTAATCATTGCAAGCATATTTTTATCACACATACTCAAGTATTCATGAATTTTAATATTTCAAACCTCAGATATGAGGATTCTCCGGAATGCATTGGCAAGTGCTGGATCAATGCCGATCATATCAAACTCCATTTCATCCTCTGTAAGACGAATAACTTCAACTCTAAAGTTGTCACAGAAGTTATCCAAAAAACTATTTTCAACTCTCATTGATGAATAAGCACCAGAATACTGAAAGGTATCAGTCTGCAAACACCAAAATTTAAGACATGTAAGAAATATACGACGAGATGAAACAGCATGAATGCATTTCCTAAATATTGAGAAAAATGAAAGAGAGTAATAAGTAATATTGCTGTATGCAGGGCTATGACACTTAGGCAGATTTCTGTCTTTGGTTCTCCATTCCCACGTAATTTTTCCGAAGAAAAAACCTTAATCCGCAAAACTATATTTTATTCATTTTAAAATTTACACTTTGAAGCATGAATAATAGTACCCAGCAACAAATACATGCATACACATCTATGCATAAACATGAATCGAGCTTATGTTTTCTGGTAACTCAATTAGATAACAACTCCAAAGGACAAAAAAAAAAAACTTGACTTTCCTACCTTTCCTTAGCAACCAAGCATGACCATCAACAAAACTAACCAACCACAGAACCCAAATTTTGACTCAACAGTTGAAAAAACCTAAGAGAACCCAAAAGCACCTAATATAACACAAAAGCAGCCATAAACCAATAATGGATATCTTTAAATTTTGAAAAAGCAAAAAACAAACATGAGCATCAATCAACCCAACCAACCGAAAAAATAAACAGTTTTTCTCAAGACTATAAACGAATTCCAAAAACAAAAAAAGAAAGAAAATAAGGTGAAAAGTGAAAAAAGGGGTAGACTGTACATGAATGGGAGCATCAGCCTTGCAATCGACGCGCGTCCTCTGGAATTCAATGTTTGAAGGTAGTCGCCCCATCGGCACATCTGAGAGATTCTCTATAAATTCCAATGTAGCGTTCCCTTTTACAGAGTCTGCTCCTTCAGACTCTGAACTCGACGTTGTACCTTCGTTATCGGACGACATGGTTCCTTCTTTCACTTCTTCAGCAGCCGTCTTCGTCACCGCCAATCACTCTCTCTCTCTCTCTCTCTCTCTCTCTCTCTCTGTGTTATTGATATTAAAGTTAGGGTTTTGGGGGTTTAGTGGAAGAGAGTAGCAAAACTTGGGTTCAGGTTCAGGGTTTTACAGACAAGAAGAGGCAGATGGGCCTCCGATTCTTAATCGGAAATTGGAATTTGGGTTCAAATAGGCCCATTAGAATTCACACGAATAACGTGGTTCACGTCGAAGATTTACCAAATAATATGTAATGGCTTGAGTCTCTCGGGCTATGCATACATATTTTGGTATTAGTTTTTTTTTTATTGGGTTGGTGGTTGCTACATATTCTACAATGTTCGTTTATGTTATGAATGCTTAACTCAATTGTACTCCTTAACACTCATTATATTGTATGAGGCTTGTAGCTTAAGTGGTTAAGAACATCCACATGAGGTAGTACATATAGGTTAGAAGAAAATGATATATTTTGAAAAGAAAATATCCGACTTTTTTTTTTCTTCCCAACGAAGAGAGTTTTATTAAAGACGAATAGAAATGTTTACATCACTAACCAAAATATCAAAAATTCATTTGGGCCACACTTGGTCTCATACGTGGTTACCTCTTACTCTAGACACAAAGGCAGCAACCTCATGCGCTGCCTTATTATATTGACGGGGAGTAGCTATAAAAACGACTTGTTGGAGCTTACCATCAAGCATCTTAATATAAAAAATAATAACTTCCACCGCAACATCTACGTGACGTTCACTTCTGAGCATCTGGATCATTTGCACTGAGTCAGATTCAACTTCCACACACAGGGGCGGAGCCACACTAGGACCAGTGTGGTCACAGGCCCCCACTCAATTTTTTATTTATTTAAAAAGTAATATACTGTTATGTATTATATGTGCGTGTAGGACATTAACTAGCCCTTTTCTGACGCACATATATATACTAGCCCCCCTAAACCCTAAACCCTAAACCCTCCAAAGTGGTAAGAGTAGTATTACTCTTCACTGCTTTTTGCTCTATATATCTATATATATAGAATGGTAAAACATTTAAAATATTAGAAAATGTCATTGGTAAATGCAAACATTAAGAATTGAAATTATTAATTAAATGAGGATAATATAGTAAATTCACACTTTTTCATATTTAAAAAAATTTAAAAAAAAAAATCAGATAATGGATCTTATTTTTATGGAACACAACTACCCATTATCTTTTTTAATTCTAAAATAAATTAAAATTTTTTTTAAAAAAAAAGGCCTCTCGCAACTACCTATTTTTGTTTGCTTTTTGCCATTGCTTATTGTATCGCCATTAGATAATCATAAACCTAGGCTAAGCGTGAAGAAGCGGAAAACCTAGGCAGTCCATGTAAAGAATGTTTGGTTGAAAGGTTTTGTGGTATTGACAATAGTAGAGTACAGCAAAATATATACTACCAATATTACAAAGTCACTGTAGCGTGATCCTCAATCCTAGGGATTGATTTGGATTTGTTTACCTATATCAAGTAAACTACTCTATGTATGGCTATAATTAACATATTACAGTAATAACATATCAATTACAATATATTATTCTAATAGTCCACATATATGAAGAACCAAAAAAAACACAGGCACAAGGCACAAACAAAATCTTAAACAAGAAAAAGAAATCAAAATTATAAACCCTAGTTTGGGTGTGATCGATCTAAGATATCGATATATCCATCTTCAAGCTAAATAGAGTAATTGCTGTGAAAAGGGTTTACATGATAGAGCATTGGACTGGTTCTGGATATTCATGAACCAGTTCATAGTACATTGGAGGACAATATTAAACACAGCCTGGAGGAAGGGTTGGCTTTCCCTCTTTCTTATCAGCTTTAGCTTCTTTCACTTCTTCAACTTTGACAATGGTGGCGAAGCCAAGCTTCTTCCTTAACAAACTGGTCAAGCAAATAGAGTCAACCCCATCTCCAATCACCTCAATATGATCTTTGTATGCTCAATTAGACTTTGTAATGACAATGGTACATATATATATATATATTCATTTATTATCATTATTGTAAACCAATTACGAACAGTCAAGGTTTATTTTTTTCGTGGTATGGCATGGATTAGGCCAGTTAGTTAAGGTAGCGAACTCGTCTCCTTGCACCCAAATTTGAATCTCCATTTTCAATTTACAATAATAGTTTAGACTATCGATTATATAAACAGAATTACCAAATTAATGTACATTTATTGTTAGCAAGTCTTTATCTAGTTAGGATTTTGGTTACTTATCTTTTTTTTTTTGAGAAATTCTAGGATTGCATTCATAATTCAGCCAAAAAAGTAATTAGCCACAAGGGGCCAAAACAAACTAGCCACAAAGGGCGATTACAATAACGGAGCAGTCTAACATCAAAATTAAGACAATCTGGTGCTCCTCCACTAACGATCACGCATGATCGAATAAACTCTGGCATAGGCATCCCAACTAAGATTGCAAACTCAGAATAATCAAACATAGATAAAGCTTGAAAAAACCAAGCCATAATAATACAAATAAAACTCTCACAAAGGAGAGATGAAAAGCTCTCACAAAAGGAGAGGTGAAAACTCAAGCGGAGATCCGATGTCGAAACTCAGGTGGAGATCCGACGCTGAGACGCAGTCGCCTATGATAGTTGGAGGAAAAGCATAACAAAACGAAGACAAATAAGGAAAACCTTTTGTCTATGAAAATGAGGGGAGAAGAGAGGGAGGAAGAGAAGAGGGGAGAGGAGAAGAAGAACAATGGCTTCCTCTCCCCTCAAAGTGAAAACGGCTCTAGGAGGGTTTTTTGGGAGAGAGGGGGCTAGGGTTTTTTTTTCCGCTATATTTTATTTATTCTGAGTTTATTTATTTAACAATGGCTTCCCTTGGTTACTTATCTATTTATTTAATCATATTTTAATTGAGATTTATTTCTTACTATAATTTAGATTTATTTTTTATTATATTTAGAGTTAACACATCTTTATATTTCTTTATAAATACATCCAAATTAATTATAAAAATTACCAATAGAAGATTTGATTTCATGGAATGGACACATATTTGATTCTAACTCTAAGTGTCGGTGGGAGGGCCATGTTTGAACCAAGAAACTCAACATGAAGAAGATAGAGAAGAGCAACAGTAGAACCAGAGAGAGAAGCTTCACGTTTCAGTTTTATTTGTTATTTAATATTTAACCTACAACAACCAGTTGAACAAGTCACCAACAACCAAAGGTGTGGATTAACCCACAACCACTAACTGCTTATCCAATGGTCAATATTATTGGCATATCCATGGACTTGGTCCATGATAGAATTTTTGTAACAGAACGGAACATGTGCTTCCAGTTCAGTTTCCTAAAAAGTGGTAAACATAATTCGAATCTCCATTTCAATTTACAATAGTTTAGACTATCGATTATATAAACACAATTACCAATTAATGTATATTTATTGTTAGCGAGTCCTTATCTAGTTAGGATTTTGGTTCCTACGTTAGGATTTTGGTTACTTATCTATCCTATTTTAATTGAGATTTAGGGTTAACACATCTTTGTACTTCTTTATAAATACCTCCAAATTAATTATAAAAATTACCAATAGAAGATTGAGCGTAGTATTGATTTCATGGAATGGACCCATATTTGATTCTAACTCTAAGATTATCGATTATATAAACAAAATTACCAAATTAATATATATTTATTGTTGGCGAGTAGTTCTTATTTAGTTAGGATTTGATTTTTTACTATATTAGGATTTTGGTTACTTACCTATTTATCTAATTCTATTATAATTGAGATTTATTTCCTATTGTAATTGAGATTTATTTCCTATTATAATTTAGAATTATTTCTTATTGTATTTAGAGTTCTACATCTTTTTACTTGTTTATAAATAGTTTCATGCCTGAGATATAGTCCTCATCCGTTTCTAACTAGTGAAACTCCGATACAACTAAATAGTGGAAGAAATTCCTTTATTTATGGAGGAGTTGAAGGATCGCCCTGGTTCGTCGTCGCTGAACGATCGCCCTGGTCCTTCGTCACATAAGCCGAAGAAAGTCCTTTATTTATGTTTCGGTGAGTATTTGCGGAGCAGTAGGCCTTATTACTTTATTCACGCATTTGATTTGGAGAAAAATTGTCATATACTTCCATTGGCAGAATCCACTGTAGTGGCTAAAACAAAGAGGCGTATTCCCGCAATTATGGGTTCTGGTGTCTACAGCTCCAAGATCGTTTTGGCAGGCGGCATTAAACCGGAATTCGATGGATTCGCCAATTTCACAGCATGTCCGTGTAAAGAAGTTTATGAGTTTGACACTGCGATTATGAGTTCACATTCACCCGATGTGATACAACGTCATCATCCCCTTCAACATGGGAAGACTCAGCCCCTCGTGGTAGAGTACGAGGAAAATTTATATGCTCTCTCTCTAGGTGAGGGGTTTGAGATGTTCTACCTAAAATATAACACATAAGTGACTTTGCCCGAACCCCCATTTTCCCACAAATGCTATCTTCGACACCCCACCAATTGTCTTGTTGTAGGCACTAATATCTTTGTGTCATGTTTGTCTAGTATCTTCCGCTTTGACATGGCTGACACCAGCCAAACATGGAAATAACACTCTTTTAACCGATGCGATTATAAGTTCACATCCACTCGATGTGATACAGCACCCCCTTTAACATGGGAAGACTCAGCCCCTCGTGGTAGAGCACGAGGGCAATTTATATGCTCTCTCCCTATTAAAAGGTCAGGGGTTCCAGATGTTCGACGCAAAATATAACATATGGGTGACTTTGCCCGAACCCCCATTTTTCCACAGACGCTACCTTCGACACCCCACCAATTGTGTTGTTGTATGCACTAATATTTTTGTGTCATGTTTGTCTAGTATCTTCCGCTTTGACATGGCTAACACCAGCCAAACATGGAAAGAACACTCTTTTACCCGATGCAATTATGAGTTCACATCCACCCGAAGTGATACAGCACCTCCTTCAACATGGGAAGACTCAACCCCTCGTTGAAGAGCACGAGGGCAATTTATATGCTCTCTCCCTGTTAAAAGGTCAGGGGTTCCAGATGTTCGACCCAAAATATAACATATGGGTGACTTTGCCCGAACCCCTATATTTCCACAGAAGCTACCTTCGACACCCCACCAATTGTGTTGTTGTAGGCACTAATATCTTTGTGTCATGTTTGTCTAGTATCTTCCGCTTTGACATGGCTGACACCACCCAAACATGGAAAGAGCACTCTTTTACCCGATGCGATTATGAGTTCACATCCACCCGATGTGATACAGCACCTCCTTCAACATGGGAAGACTCAGCCCCTCGTGGTAGAGCACGAGGGCAATTTATATGCTCTCCCTGTTAAAAGGTCAGGGGTTCGAGATGTTCGACCAAAAATATAACATATGGGTGACTTTGCCCGAACCTCCAGTTTTCCACAGATGCTACCTTCGACACCCCACCAATTGTGTTATTGTAGACACTAATATCTTTGTGTCATGTTTGTCTAGTATCTTCCGCTTTGACATGGCTAACACCAGCCAAACATGGAAAGAGCACTCTTTTAACTGGTGCGATTATGAGTTCACATCCACCCGATGTGATACAACACCTCCTTCAACATGGGAAGACTCAGCCCCTCGTGGTAGAGCACGAGGGCAATTTATATGCTCTCTCCCTATTAAAAGGTCAGGGGTTCCAGATGTTCGATTCAAAATATAACATATGGGTGCCTTTGCCCGAACCCCCATTTTTCCACAGACGCTACCTTCGACACCCCACCAATTGTGTTGTTGTATGCACTAATATCTTTGTGTCATGTTTGTCTAGTATCTTCCGTTTTGACATGTCTAACACCAGCCAAACATGAAAAGAGCACTTTTTTAACTGGTGCGATTATGAGTTCACATCCACCCGATGTGATACAGCACCCTCTTTAACATGGGAAGACTCAGCCCCTCGTGGTAGAGCACGAGAGCAATTTATATGCTCTCTCCCTATTAAAAGGTCAGGGGTTCCAGATGTTCGATTCAAAATATAACATATGGGTGACTTTGCCCGAACCCCCATTTTTCCACATATGCTACCTTCGACACCCCACCAATTGTGTTGTTGTAGGCACTACTATCTTTGTGTCATGTTTGTCTAGTATCTTCCGCTTTGACATGGCTGACACCAGCCAAACATGAAAAGAGCACTCTTTTACCCGATGTGATACAACACCTCCTTCAACATGGGAAGACTCAGCCATTCGTGGTAGAGCACGAGGGCAATTTATATGCTCTCTCCTTGTTAAAAGGTCAGGGGTTCGAGATGTTCGACCCAAAATATAATATATGGGTGACTTTGCCCGAACCCCCATTTTTCTACAGACGCTACCTTCGACACCACACCAATTGTGTTGTTGTAGGCACTAATATCTTTGTGTCATGTTTGTCTAGTATCTTCCGCTTTGACATGGCTAACACCAGCCAAACATGAAAAGAGCACTCTTTTACCAACTGCACTGCATTGCCATACGAATTCGATGGAAAAAGAAGTTTAACCGTGGAAATGAGTGACAGGAATTGGCTAATTTTCACATGTTTCCAAGAATTCCCGTCACTGCATGATACTGATGAATTCAAAGAAGACCGTTGCTGCGACGAGATCGACGTACAACTACTCTAATGAGGATTTTCCTCCTTATACACCTCGGCCTGATCCTCATCGTCATGAAGAATGGCATGGTACATCTTTGCCTGCCTATCTCATGTCAAAGGACTTTACATCACTAACACCTATTCAACCTCTGTGCCTGCCTGATGATCTGTTACCTACTCAACTAGGCTGTGAACTATTGCATAGGTTGCTTGATCTGTATACTGCTAAACCCCGTGACATAGATTTTAGGATCCTCCATTTAGGAGGTCAAGAGATATGTCTTATATTGTCCGTCGACACTGGATTTGAGTCCAAGGGCGGAGTTTTGAGGAAGATGCCGATTTTTGTGGTAAGTTTCGAATTCAACTTTCAGACTGTAAAGACTTGTTAACCATCAAAACGGGGTCTTGTAGTGTTCAATGTTTTCTACTCGGTGGCAACTCTTCAAGTACAACTAAAGTATTCATGTATGGTGCCTTTTGGGTGTAACTTTCGTAATAGAACGGAACATGTACTTTCAGTTCAATTTCCTAAGAAGTGGTAAACATAATTTGAATCTCCATTTCAATTTACAATAGTTTATACTATCGATTATATAAACACAATTACCAAATTAATGTATATTTATTGTTAGCAAGTCCTTATCTAGTTATGATTTTGGTTCCTACGTTAGGATTTTTGGTTACTTATCTATCCTACTTTAATTGAGATTTAAGATTAACACATCTTTGTACTTCTTTATAAATACCTCCAAATTAATTATAAAAATTGTCAATAGAAGATTGAGCGTAGTATTGATTTCATGGAATGGATACATATTTGATTCTAACTCTAGGACTATCGATTATATAAACACAATTACCAAATTAATATTCATTTATTGTTGGCGAGTCCTTATTTAATTAGGATTTGATTTTTTACTATATTAGGATTTTGGTTACTTACCTACTTATTTAATTCTGTTATAATTGAGATTTATTTCCAATTATAATTTAGAATTATTTCTTATTGTATTTAGGGTTACCACATCTTTTTACTTGTTTATAAATAGCTTCATACTTGAGATATAGTCATCATCCGTTTCTAACTAGTGAAACTCCGATACAACTAAACAGTGGAAGAAATTCCTTTATTTATGGAGGAGCAGAAGGATCGCCCTGGTTCGTCGTCGCTGAAGGATCACCCTGGTCCGTCGTCGCATAAGCCGAAGAAAGTCCTTTATTTATGTTTAGGCGAATATTTGCGGAGCAGTGGGGCTTATTACTCTAATCACGCCTTTGATTTCGAGAAAAATTGTCATATATTTCCATTGGCAGAATCCAATGTAGTGGCTAAAACAAAGAGGCGTATTCCCGCAATTATGGGTTATGGTGTCTGCGGCTCCAAGATCGTTTTGGCAGGCGGCATTAAACCAGAATTCGATGGATTAGCCAATTTCACAGCATGTCTGTGTAAAAAAGTTTATGAGTTTGACATTGCGATTATGAGTTCACATCCACCCGATGTGATACAGCACCCCATTCAACATGGGAAGACTCAGCCCCCTGTGGTAGAGCACGAGGGCAATTTATATGCTCTCTCCCTGTTAAAAGGTCAGGGGTTCGAGATGTTCGACCCAAAATATAACATATGGGTGACTTTGCCCGAACCCCCATTTTTCCACAGACGCTACCTTCGACACCCCCACCAATTGTGTTGTTGTAGGCACTAATATCTTTATGTCATGTTTGTCTAGTATTTCCGCTTTGACATGGCTGACACTAGCCAAACATGGAAAGAGCACTCTTTTACCCGATGCGATTATGAGTTCACATCCACCCGATGTGATATAGCACCCCCTTCAACATGGGAAGACTCAGCCCCTCATGGTAGAGCATGAGGGCAATTTATATGCTCTCTCCCTATTCAAAGGTCAGGGGTTCGAGATGTTCGACCCAAAATATAACATATGGGTGACTTTGCCCGAACCCCTATTTTTCCACAGACGCTACATTCGACGCCCCACCAATTGTGTTGTTGTAGGCACTAATATCTTTGTGTCATGTTTGTCTAGTATCTTTCGCTTTGACATGGCTGACACCAGCCAAACATGGAAAGAGCACTCTTTTACCCGATGCGATTATGAGTTCACATCCACCCGATGTGATACAGCACCCCCTTCAACATGGGAAGACTCAGCCCCTCGTGGTAGAGCACGAGGGCAATATATATGCTCTCTCCCTATTAAAAGGTCAGGGGTTCGAGATGTTCGACCCAAAATATGACATATGAGTGACTTTGCCCGAACCCCCATTTTTCCACAGACGTTACCTTCGACACCCCACCAATTGTGTTGCTGTAGGCACTAATATCTTTGTGTCATGTTTGTCTAGTATCTTCCGCTTTGACATGGCTGACACCAGCCAAACATGGAAAGAGCACTCTTTTACCCGATGCGATTATGAGTTCACATCCACCCGATGTGATACAGCACCCCCTTCAACATGGGAAGACTCAGCCCCTCGTGGTAGAGCACGAGGGCAATTTATATGTTCTCTCCCTATTAAAAGGTCAGGGGTTCGAGATGTTCGACCCAAATATAACATATGGGTGACTTTGCCCGAACCCCCATTTTTCCACAGACGCTACCTTCGACGCCCCACCAATTGTGTTGTTGTAGGCACTAATATCTTTGTGTCATGTTTGTCTAGTATTTTCCGCTTTGACATGGCTGACACCAGCCAAACATGGAAAGAGCACTCTTTTACCAACTGCACTGCATTGCCATACGGATTCGATGGAGAAAGAAGTTTAACCGTGGAAATGAGTGACGGTAATTGGCTGATTTTCACGTGTTTCCCAGAATTCTTGTCACTGCATGATACTGATGAATTCAAAGATGACCGTTACTGCGAAGAGATCGACTGCAACTACTCTCATGAGGATTGTTCTCCTTATACTCCTCGGCCTGATCCTCATCATCATTATGAATGGCATGGTACATCTTTGCCTGCCTATCTCATGTCAAAGGACTTTAAATCACTCACACCTATTCAACCTTTGTGCCTGCTTGATGATCTGTTACCTACTCAACCAGGCTGTGAACTATTGCCTAGGTTGCGTGATCTGTATACGGCTAAACCCCGTGACATAGATTATAGTATCGTCCATCTAGGAGGTCAAGAGATATGTCTTATATTGTCTGTTGACACTAGATTTGAGTCCAAGGGCAGAGTTTTGAGGAAGATGCCGATTTTTGTGGTAAGTTTCGAATTTCAACTTTCAGACAGTAAAGACTTGTTAACCATCAAAACGGGGTCTTGTAGTGTTCAATGTTTTCTACTCGGTGCCAACTCTTCAAGTACTACTTAAGTATCCATGTATGGTGCCTTTTGGCTGTAAGTTTCGTTAACAACAAAATGAATTGAGATATGGGACGAAATATTATTAATAAAGATAAAAATGTTTGACTTTGTTATGTAAATATTGTGTTACATTTGAGTTGGTTACTTCATGATAGATGGTTTTGAAGAATGGTGATTTGGTTGATGAAATAGTATGCTTGTGAGATTGTAAAAAGTGAAGTTCGCTTGATGCTTGAGTGTGAGTTTGTGAAGAGATTTATATAAATGCGGCTCTTCCAATTTCAAGTGTGAAAAATACGAACAAGTATATTAATAGTGTTTCATCAATAAACTTGATGATCATATGGGGAACTGTTAATGGTATTTCCTAATTATAATTCAATAATCATATAAATATGATCTTAATATCTCTACTAATTGCCAACTGCCAAAGAAATAAACCAACAAATGAATCGCTTTACATTTTCATTTTATTAGATCAAATAATTCCATAGTTTCAGGCAAGTGATTTTAATTGAATTAGCTGTCATCCCCCAAAAGTAGTATAAAAAAAATTCTTTTTTTTTCCTTATTTTTGGGTAAAAAGTATCAAATTTTTTCACACCTGAAAAACCCGGATTTTAATTCTTATCTCCAATAATTTCCATCTTGTTTAGCATCCTAATCAAATCTTCTTTTGTTTGTGGTGTTGGTTGCGAGAACTAGTTACACGACAATTTTGAAGTGGAGCAGTTACAAGACAAGTTGCGGTCTGATGCTATTGTAGTTGGTCTTGCAACTCGTTCCTGGGCTATGCTTTTTCCAACATTTATTCATTGTCCACTTGCCCAAGTTTTGCATGTTGGTTGTTGTTGATGAGCAAGCTTTCCTTGTCCGGATTTTTCCTCCATTTCGGGTTTTTTTTTAAAAAAGCAATGTTTTAACGAGGCCACTATTGCTCTATTACTGGACTCCACTAGAGTCCTTTTTGCGCCTCATATATTGTTTTGGGCAACAATCTTCTTTTTTCTTTTTATTTGTTTCCTTGTGATTGTTTCAGGCTGCAAATCTTTTTAAGATCACACTCTTGTTCATGGCTTTCATGTTAAATTTCAGATGTTTTCATCATCTCTGTTGTATCCTCTTATGATATTATAATAAAGCATCTTTTCCACACACAAAAAAGTCCTAGAGTTTGAATGGCCGCGATGTCCCACATTAGTGCCAACTTCCACAAAGATTTGACTACATGACTGCAAGATCATTTGCTTTTTTTTTTTTATGAGAAAAAGTTTAGGGGGAGGGGACCATTTTGTCCCTCATGTATTAATGCATTGTTATCTACATATACCGGCAATTAAAAATCATCAACATCCGCAAAGACGACTGACCTAAACACATACCTAGACTTAATTGTCAACACACACACAAGTCTCCACTGTTTCATATTTTTCATATATTACATTTTCTGGAAAACAAAATCATATTTTTCATATAAAGAAAAGAAGACCCAGAAGAATCCCAACTAACAATTTTTTTTTTTCCACCTTTTTCTTTGGGTAATAAATTATAAGTAGCTTGGGTTCATTTTTCCTTTTATTTTTATATCCCACTAATATAATTCAATAATCATATGAAGTTTACATGATCGATCTTATGTCCCATATTTCCTTTATTTATTTATTTATATAGTAAAATAATGAGATATTTAGTTATATTCTTAGCATTAATGATATAGATAAACCCTACACCATTTAATTTTTATTAACAAACCCAAAAAATGACAGCTGGACCTATTGAATTTAATTTTGATTATTAAATTACTTTGATGCCCTATTTAGTGTTTTGAGTTTTTTTTTATGAGGTTTTGGAGTTGGGCTTGTTTTAAGAAATCGATGACAATTTTGTAATTTGTAGGAATTTCGAAGCCTCTTTATTATGTTGTAAATAGGTTTTGGGTGTGTTTTTAAAATCCATTTCATGTAGAGTTTTTTTTATTTATAATTTAGGCCCGTATAATAGGAGAAATTATACAATAGTACGGTACTACCACGTGTCAGTGACAGGAAATTATACAAAACCTTCTTTTGAACAAAGATAACTAAATTGCCGTAGAACTTTTTTGGTATTGTATCTCTTTTGTCCCTTCCGAACACTAAATCCAACTCTCGTAGCATAATTGTTGTAGAGATTATAAGCTTCCTCTTCAGTGGACACAACCCTTCCAAGCAAATCTTCATCAATATTTTCTACACGGTTAACGATCATTGGATCTTTTTCTCTTACGTTTTCTTCATCACTTTCAACATCAATGAATACTGACACAACCCACAACATCATCTTATATAACATAGAAATAATGATAATAATAATAATTATATATATATATAAGAGAAACAACCTGTATAACCTCCTACAATCGACAAAAAAAGAAGAAGCAGCAATAGACTGAAAAAACAAACTGCAGCAATCGACAGAAAAAAAAAAAGCAGCAATAGACTGAAAAAAAAAAACTGCAGCAATCGACAGAAAAAAAAAGGCAGCAATAGACTGAAGAAAAAAAAACTGCAGCTGCAGCAATCGACAAATAAAAGCTACAGTAATAAAATAAAAAAGTACGATTGCAAACACAAATCAAGGATATTTGTTTACCTCTGTCACTATCCATAGTTTTATAGCTGTAAGCTTGACCGACAAAAATAAATGGCTGCAAAAGTCTTCTTTTCATAACAGTGGTACAAATTTCGATAAAAGTAATTATGTTTTAGGGTTCCTTTTTTATATTTTAAAACAAAAACAAAAAAGAGAGTTGGTTACTAACGGTGTTATAATTAAATTTGGATGTTAACATTCTCTCTCTTAAAAAGCAGCCATGCCACATGTCATTATACAATTGGTGCGTACTACAACCTGTCACTGACACGTGGTAGTACTGTACTATTGTATAATTTCTCATATAATAGTGAATCTCCCTAAAATAATTCCATATTTTCAGGCAAGTGATTTTAATTGAATTAGCTGTCATCCCCCCAAAGTTGGAGCCCATTCATTTTTTTCCTTTTTTGGGTAAAAAGTTTCAAATCTTTTCACACGTGAAAGACCCGAATTTTAATTCTTCTTTCCCTGTTTGGGTTACAAGCAGTTTAGGAGGCCAAAAATCAGTCTCGATTCATTTTTTATTGTGCAAATTAGTCTAGATTCCAAGTGACAAGTATAAAGAACATGAACTAGAATCCATGCTGTATTCATAAACGTATTTGTTCCTTTGTGAATCTAATTACTCTCACAATTAATGCATGAAAAGGATAAATATTACATAACCAACTATTTGTTCTTATAATTATTTTTGGTTAATTTGAATATATTTTGACTAATATGCATTACACACCAGAGTCCAGAGGGCAGGCCAAACAACCTGTTTCTTGAAAAAGAAACTTCCCAGCATTGCTTTGTTTGAAAAAAACAGTCTGTCATCATAACAAGTTTGTGCACCAGAGAAAACTGAACCAAAAAAAAAAAAAAAAGCAACTGCCATTTGTATATATAAGCAGTGCCATATGCTTGTAGCCATTGAGGGGTTTGAAATTCTTTTGTCAAAGGAGGGCAGGAGAGAGAGAGAGAGAGAGAGAGAGAGAGAGAGTAGAGAGGAGGGAGAGAAATGACAGGCGGCTTCGTCGTCGAGGATGGAGTGCCTGAAGCAAAGTTGCCTGGGAGGTTTCAGTCAGACATTGATGTAACTGGTTAGTCCCCCTAGCTTTAGTACTTGTTTTATCATTCTGCTATGTTATATTATCAACATTGATGTAATTAATTATGAATTGTCCACTATATATATATAATTGTATTTCTATGTTTGTTTATGCAGGAGATGATGAAGTGAACGACTCCCCCATTGAGGAAGTTAGGCTAACTGTTCCAATCACTGATGACCCATCACAGCCTACCTTGACATTTCGTACATGGGTTCTTGGGATTTTATCATGCGCAGTTCTTGCCTTCGTTAACAAGTTTTTTGGGTACCGCACGAATCAGCTGTCTGTTTCTTCAGTCTCGGCGCAGATTGTTGTCCTCCCTCTAGGGAAGTTGATGGCTGCAACCCTGCCAACAAGAAAATTCCGAGTGCCATTTACAAAATTGTCGTTTTCAATGAATCCGGGGCCTTTCAATTTGAAGGAACATGTGTTGATCACCATTTTCGCCAACTCCGGAGCAGGCGGCGTTTATGCAGTTCACATTATCACAATTGTTAAGGCTTTCTACAAAAGGGGTCAGCATCCGGCGGCCGCCTTCTTGTTAGCACAAACCACTCAGGTAAATTTATGGCGAAGTGTTTCTTTGGTGTGTGTTCTTGCTTTCTTGGTAATTGTTTGTGTTGTGGAAGCTCATGTATTTGTATGAAATTTTCAGTTGCTTGGGTATGGATGGGCTGGCATTTTCAGAAAATACCTTGTTGACTCCCCTTACATGTGGTGGCCTTCAAATCTGGTTCAGGTCTCTCTTTTCAGGTATTTTTTCAAAAGTTTTTTAAGTTGTTTTTGAACATGTTTCTTTAGGTATTTATAGTTGTGAACAAATTAATTTATGATTTGAAATGCAGGGCATTGCATGAAAAGGAAAAGAGACCAAAGGGAGGCCTTACTAGGCTGCAGTTCTTCCTTGTAGTTTTCATATGCAGCTTTGCATACTACATAATTCCTGGTTATCTCTTCCCCACCATATCTGCTTTCTCCATTGTTTGTTTCATATGGAAAAAATCCATCACAGCCCAACAGATTGGCTCTGGAATGAATGGCCTTGGCATTGGCTCCTTTGGCTTGGATTGGTCCACCATTGCTGGCTTCTTAGGCAGCCCTCTAGCCACACCTGGATTTGCCATCATAAACATGTTGATTGGTTTTGTCTTGATTCTCTACATTCTTACCCCCATTTCTTATTGGTCCAATGCATATGATGCTAAGAAGTTCCCAATCTTTACCTCCCACACTTTCGACTCCACGGGCAAGACCTACAAAATCTCCCAAATTCTGAATGCAACGACTTTCAACATTGATCTGAACGCCTATAACAGTTACAGTAAACTCTATCTGAGTACCTTCTTTGCCTTCAATTATGGGTTGAGCTTTGCCACTCTAACAGCTACTATTTCACATGTTGCGCTCTTCCATGGAAAGTAAGTCTTTTCGACATTGCTTTTCAACTTAACACTCTGCCAATATTTCTCCAGAGCTAATAGCTTGTTCATTGTTTAATTCCTTCCTGTATGTGATACATGAACAGATCAATCTGGTATATGTGGACGAAGACGACTAGTGCCGTGAAAGATCAGATTGGAGATATCCACACAAGGCTAATGAAGAAGAACTATGAAGCAGTGCCCCAATGGTGGTTTCACATCATCCTTGTCTCAATGATTGCTCTTTCTATCTTTGCTTGTGAAGGTTTTGACAAACAGCTCCAACTTCCATGGTGGGGAGTTTTAATGGCTTGTGGAATTGCACTATTTTTCACCTTACCCATCGGCATTATTCAAGCCACAACAAACCAAGTATGTTCATCCTCAGATACCATGATCAGTGTTCTTCAACTTTACAATCAGTTTTCTGCATAACCTGCTGCAAATTTCGTCCTTAGAGGCTCATAATAAGATTCAATTTTCTCATTCAATTGTGTTCATTGTGCAGCAACCAGGGCTTAATGTGATTACAGAGTTAGTTATTGGGTATATTTACCCAGGGAGGCCTCTGGCTAATGTGTCTTTCAAGACCTACGGATACATCAGCATGGCACAAGCACTCACATTTCTTGGTGACTTCAAATTAGGTCACTATATGAAGATCCCTCCTAAATCAATGTTTATGGCGCAGGTAACGATATCGATTAATAATTGCAGCATTTGTTTTAAATTGTTCATATTTCTGATATAACCCCACTTGTATGAAGTATCTTATTCTTTTCCTATTCTGTATGTTCAGTTAGTGGGAACAGTAGTGGCTTCAAGTGTGTACTTTGGCACAGCTTGGTGGCTTCTTACTTCTGTTGACCACATCTGCGATGTGTCGAATTTGCCGGAGGGAAGTCCGTGGACATGTCCTGGTGATGATGTGTTCTACAATGCCTCGATCATATGGGGGGTCATAGGCCCCTTCAGAATGTTCACTAGCAAAGGAGTCTACCCAGAGATGAACTGGTTCTTCCTCATTGGCTTGCTTGCACCTGTTCCCATTTGGTTTCTCTCTAAGAAATTTCCCAACCAAAAATGGATCAGGCTCATAAACATGCCCATCATACTTGGATCAACAAATTATATGCCCCCAGCTAAAGCAGTACATTACATAACATGGTTTGCAGTTGGAATTTTCTTCAGCTTCTATGTTTACAAAAGGCACAAGGGGTGGTGGGCTAGGCATAACTATATCCTATCTGCTGCTTTGGATGCTGGACTTGCCTTTATGGGAGTTCTCCTATATTTCACCCTTCAATCCAATAATATAAATGGCCCAGAATGGTGGGGTCTGGAAGGTGACCATTGTCCGTTGGCCACGTGTCCCACGGCTCCAGGGGTAGTTGCCAAAGGCTGTCCAGTTCAGTGACATGCTTCAAGCACTCCTACATTGTATTCCCATTTCATTTGTTTTGTGAAAAACCAGAGCTCAGTTCTTGTAGTGTTGTTGTATGATGATGATGATCACCATTTCATGGAAGGTTGGTAAGGAGATAGCTGTATAGTTCATTAGTTTGAGTTGCTTTGCAGACTTAAGATTTTAGTCTTCTGTAGTTAAATAATTATCTCTTAGTCTTCCATGATTTGGGGATAGTGAATGCAATCCTGCTTTGAAATTGAAATTCAACCATCTTTTCTATGGCTCAGTTACATGTACAACTATCTCTTTATTAATAGTTTAAGGCATTCAAATATAAAATTCAGATGCAAAAATGAATTGACATTTTGTTTCTGCAATCTATAACTTGAAATACAATTTCTCTGAAGTCTTAAGAAGACAACATTTGAAACTTTTCAGTTTCAAACCTTAAAGTACGAGGAGATAACTGGTATGCTTAAGGTTAGTTAATCTGGTTTCTCGGATCAGTCATTTGCTTGACAAATTGAGAGAAAGTGCAAGGTTGTAACTTGGCATTGGCCTGGCAAATCTGATGTTTTGGTATCAAATCACTGTTATGGTGACATCACTTTCTAAACATCTGATGTTTTCTTTTTCTAGAATCTAAAGAAACTGAACCCTGTTTATGTTGAGAGTCCCCAAAAACTCACTCTCCATAATCCATATGATATGCTGGAGGCAGAAAGGTAAACAAGACTATGATAACCTTTTGAACTTTCAAAGGGACATATCAACGCATCACGGACTCCTCAGAAAAGTAGGGCCATCTAGTCCGGACAATGATTGTCATCATTTGACACAGTATCTAAAACCACTCATCAATTTCACCAATACCTTTCAAAGAGCAGAGTGATTAGCATTCATGGGTTAAAATTTAAAACATATCATCTTCTCAATTCCTTCAACGACTTTGTCTTTTCCCACAAAGGATAAGGTTTGACAGATCAGCTGTCAGTGACCCAGTACTCTTAGTGGTAGCAATCAACCCAATTGGCCAAATCAAAAACCTTGGGCCATGCTCAGATGTCCATCGAATTAGATAAACCACTTGAAGATAGGTTTGTATCAAGGAATAATATTTTTTTGCTATCCTAACAAATAGCGTAATGACATATAGGATAATTTTTTCACGTGTCTTTGTATTATTGGTCGAAGATAGCAAAACAGTACTATCTCCGTTAGAAGAAGTTTTTCTGCATCCATTGACCCACCAAAATTGCAAAGGTCAGTGGCAGTCATTTATACATTTCACACTTGAAAGAATGATGGGTACAATGAGCCTATATCTAATATGTAGCAGTCCCACTTTTTCCTCTCGGGGTGATTGTTAGTAGTTGATAGGTATAAATATTATTTCAGTGTTGACGCTGGCTTAAGGATGACAATCACATGTGCACCGAAGTGAATGTTCTTAGCTTTCCTCTAGCCTTCAATATTCAAGACCATGCTCATTTATTTGTTTAGTATTTTTATTGACAACTTTGTACCACTTGCAAAGTTGGGACACTCATAATGTTAAAGGTGAGAACTGAAATAAATGATCCTAGACTTAGGTGGGTGAAGATGCTTGACTTTGATTTTTCTTTTTTCTTTTTAATCCGAACTTCGATTTTTCTTTGGTAGTGGAATCTGGCATTATGGACAACTAGTCCAATCATGGATAACCGACTCATAAATAAATAAAGGGTGGACCCTCAATTAGTATTCACAGAAGAATTAGAAACAAGGCGATTATGAACGAAAACAAACACTCACCTCACCCATTCTCCACCGCTAAAACTCTAAAATATAAATATATCACTCAATAAAATGATTGTTTGTCAATGAGATCTAATCCAATTGAAAAAGATATTAACTTACAAATTAGTGATTTCAGGTTCAAATTCTCATAGCACTTTGATCGTATACTCACGAAAAGTTAGTAAGATTTATTTGAATTAGTGTATAAATTTATAAATTATCATGAACTCGTATATAAATCTAAAAAGAGGACAATAATTTGAGAATTATAATATAAAAATGTCGAGAATGTATTCCACTTCATTACAATGTCAAGAAAAGGGTGAACAACTCCAAAGGTTGTACTATAAAGTATTCAAATTAGCGGAATAACGTTTACATGTCGATATCTTGAATGAGAAGAATAGATCATTTCCGAAGGTGGGTTGTTTCAAAACTTAACGTGTATGTGATTTAGGGTTCTTGCAAAGTCTCCTGCACTGCATCTAAATTATTCATGTTTGAACACTTTTCTTTTTCTCTTTTTAATGGGAACAAATTGGTTTAGAAAGTTCAAAAACCATCTAATTTGTAAAACAAAACAAAAAGGAAAAACTAAAACGACATAGGTTTAGTCTAGACATAAACATCATGCTAGCTAGCATGAATCTCATTTTCCAAAATATCAATCAATCCACTTCACTTCATATGAATGTTACTTACATCTGTATCCAAAATCACTCCAAATCATGGGCAAGAAGTCCTCAACGTTTAAATGGCTACGATGTCCCACACTAGTGGAGTGCCGACTTCCACAAAGATTTGACTACACATTGATTGCAATATCTATTTTTGTTTCACTTCTAGAAAGTATATCACATTCTTCGTTTAAATTAGACTAATGTCCTAATCAATGTTTGATGAACTTATAAATATTGGAAATAGAAGGCTCGTTTGTGAGTTTTGGGGAGAAGCATCTCCCACGTGTTGCTCCATATAATCACATTAAACGATTTTAAGTGATTATGGGGAGAAGCATCTCCCATGTGCTTATCCATAAAATCACTTAAAGTGATTATATGAAAAAGTGATTCTCCATAAAAGTGATTATTAACCTATTCATAGTCATTCCCAAACAAGCCCTCATTAAATTGGACAATAGTCCAATATATGGTGTTCCATAAGTCTCATCTAAATGAGTGGGACTCATAAAAATTGGTTTGACCTCAAACCGAGCCCACCAAATGAGCTCATAAAAGAACCAAATTTCCATTATTTATCGCTCCCTTTTTAGAGTTATAAGAGCACTTCCACCCATTTGCTATGGCAAAAGGCAAGATGAGGTAAGAGCAGTTACTATTCACATAAAAAGTGTTTGCCCTAGCAATTTTATTTGTGCTTTTCCACCCATTGCCATGGCAACCCAAAGGCAATTACTATTCACATGGGATTAATTTTATTTATATGTATGAGGTTAATAAATAAAATATTGCTAGGTATGTATTTAAAACAAATTCTGAATTTTTTGGTAATTTTTCAGAATTGTTTTTGATTTCTTTACACTTTTTTTTTTCTTTGCTGACTTCAGCGCCCGCAGTTCGGACTGATCTTGCCTTCGAGCTTGCCCAGTATTGATGGAGCCCACATCCTGCCCGGGCTAGAATGCATTGGTGGAGAGGTTTTTTCAGCTCAAGAGGGCAAAAGGTCCTAAGTGGAAATGCTCTATCAGTTTGGTTGATTTTTCATCTTTTTAGCCGCATTTTAAAGACTTCTAACCATTTTTGTTTACCATAGAGTTTAGCCCAAAACCATCTGATTTCTCCAGAAAATAAACTACGTACTGGCATGGCTTTATTTGTAAATTGCATTGTCCACTTACTGCAAAAACTAAACAAAAATAATAATATACACATTAAATAATGCAGCCAATATTCTTAGTCCAAGGAGCTAGAGAGGAAAATTACGGGCTACTTGGAGGATGGGGTCTCTCAAGCCAACTTGCCGGCGAGGCTTCAGTCACCCATTGAATTAAGAATTTTGCTAACGTGGTCAGTCGTCTATGCGCGCACGAGTGGAAGTTAACAATTGATCATGTATTGAGTCAAAAATCAGTAACACCCATGTAAACAACTTGCCTTTTAACACATACCTTGACTCAATTGTTAAAATGGATGGTGGCCAAAGGACAGAATGTTGTACGCCCATGTAATTGTTTTAAGCTTTAATTAAACAATATTCTGGTTGATGGTGATGGTGAGCATGCATCATGCAGCAGATTGAGGTTTTTACTTTTATAGTTTTATAGGTTTTTTTAAAAAAAAAATTTAATACAAGGGATAATCTACTTTAATTTAATCTAATTTTAAAAAAGAAAGGGGTATTTGAACTCGAGTGCAAAGTGGAAAGCACATTAAATAGAAGCTATTCAATGTGAAGTAAAAAAATGCCCTTTTGGATTGGATTGGATTATCACTCCACTTCAATTCTCATATCTTATGGACAAGAATCGTCCACGTTTGAATAGTCACAATCTCACATCTCATCCAGTGCTATATCTTCCACAAAATTTAAAGGTTTTTTTAAAAATCACAAATGGTTCCTAAGGTTTACAAAATTATCACCTTTCGTCCCTAACGTTTTTTTGTGACACTAATGGTCTTTAATGTTACCCTCCACACATAAAAATGGTTCATGCTGTTGGCGCTAAATCTTGAATAGATAGAGATGAGTGCAACTTACAAGTGGGATGGACGATCAAGAGATCGATTGGGTGTTGGATGCCGATTCTTCCTGTCCTTGGATGCTGATCCTGAATAGAAGATAAGCGAAGCTCGTGAGGTCTATGGAACCGGTGTGGAACCAGCCTAAGACCCTCCGATGCTCAAGTAAGATTGTTTTTAAGAGCTCTTGCTGTTGACCATATAGAAGTATAAAAGTCAAGCTGAAAAGTCTTACCCCTGTATTGTAGTGGGAGGGGCATACTTATAGAGGGCATTTAGTATGCTCTTAGCGCTCATTTTCGATGTGGGACTCGTGGGAGGGCCCTATGAGGTTGACACGAGTCCTTAGATATTTCAGGCGGGTGCTACGAGGTTGATTCTGCAGAATCGGTAGGGGATACCGATTGTAGGCTGTGTTGGGCCCTGTAATGATCTTTTGCTGCTTTGAGACAATATCATCAGTAGCCTATGCCGATTGTCCGAGGCCTTGGGTGCTTGGGCGAGTTTATGAGATCCACGTGTCGTTGTACGAGTGGAGGGTCAGATATGGTACAAACAGTAGTCCCCCAAGTTGCCGATTGAGAAGCTTCTCGGTTGGGGACTTGAATGTGTATTCGGCATTCTGACCCGGACACAATGGTCCCATAATTGCCGATGGTGGTATGTAGTCCCCCAAGTGCCCAAGGGAGTGAGCTTGGATAGGAGACGGCATGATGTGCCGGTTGTTGCAAAGGGGCGAGTGAAAACTCATGAATATGCGGCTGCCGTTCGGCACGAGAGGTGAGTGAGAACTCATCAATGTGCGTCTGCCGTTCGGCACGAGAGGTGAGTGAGAACTCGTCAATGTGCGCCTGCCGTTCGGCACGAGAGGTGAGTGAGAACTCATCAATGTGCGCCTGCCGTTCGGCACGAGAGGTGAGTGAGAACTCATCAATGTGCGCCTGCCGTTCGGCACGAGAGGTGAGTGAGAACTCATCAATGTGCGCCTGCCGTTCGGCACGAGAGGTGAGTGAGAACTCATCAATGTGCGCCTGCCGTTCGGCACGAGAGGTGAGTGAGAACTCATCAATGTGCGCCTGCCGTTAGTTAGTGGAGTTGTGCTCGAAGGTGGCTAGATCTGCCACGTTCGGGAAGTTGAAGCGTCTCCGAGGATTGGAAGCGTTGCAACTGACGTTTGGTCTCTCCCATGCATGCGTGACACGTGTCGGCATGGCTGTGAAGAGCCGCGTCGTTTCGTATCCCGATGCGTCGCTTCGCTTCCCGATGCTAAATCGGCCTTATAAATGTGAGGAGAAGACGAGAGTACAAATACTTGGAAATTTGGAGAGCAAAGAGAGCTTGTGAGAGGCGATTTCCGGCAACCGTGCTGAGGCTGAGCAGGCGATTTCCGGCAAGTTTGAACAAGGCGGAGGCGATTTCCGACGAACTTGAGCCACCGTGCAAACAAGGTATGTTGCCGTGTTTTCGTATTCCCATGGATCAAAGTGTTGAATTGCAAGAATTTATGTTTGAACAATGTATGAACAAGCATGAACACGCATGAACACGTATGAACGTAGTGTTTTTAGGAGGTAGAATAGGATTTGGATTCTAGCACAGCCCTTAGTGTACGTTCGTGTGTTGTTTGTAGATGTCAGATACCGAATCCGAGCGTAGGCGTAGTCCGAGGGCATTCGAGGATGAGTCGTCCTCGGGGAGTTCTGCCGAAGAGAGTGGGAGTTCTGAATCTGTGAGCTCTTCGAGCTGTGAGATAGTGGAGGGGGCAGGAGGGCGTGCCGAGGCTGGGGGTACTTCAACGAGGGTGCCTGGGGGTGATGAGCCTTCGACCTCGGGTCGTGAGGCCGATGGGGGTGGTGTCTCTGTTGCCGTTCCCGGGGAAGGGGTGCTGAGGGTCGTCAGGGGTAGGCAACGGATCCCGATGGCGAAGCCCACGGAACCTGTGTTCGGAGTAGATGACTTAGAGCCGAACACACTGACCGAATCCGAGTTGGCGAAGATTCGGTCGGAGTACAACATTCCGGAATCGGTAGGGATGCGAATTCCGGAGCCCTTAGAGTCGCTAAGTGACAATGACAAGGGGGTGGTCTTCTTCACAGATGTGTTTAAGCATGGCCTTCGGCTGCCGTTAAAGCATTCGGTGCAGAAGATCCTGGCGGCGATCGGTTATGCGCCAGGGCAGTATAACCCAAATTTTTGGATTACGCTGCTCGGGACGATCACGGCGTTCAGCTTGGCCGGTGAGGGGGAGCCAAGCTACGAACAGTTCGCCCAGCTGTACAGTGTGACGAGGGCGAAGAGTGCCGATCATGGAGGGTGGGTTCAGTCCAACTGTCTCTCGGCAGGGCAGCGTGGGCACTTTGTGGTGGGGGTGCCGAGCTCTCAAAAGACGTGGCGCAAGCGTCGAGTGATTGTCTCCGGTGATTGGGAATCGGCACCCGGAGTTATCGTTGAGAGGAGGATTCCTACGTCCTTCCAGACAGTCGGTAGGGTAGAACCTGCCGTTCGGCAGGGTTAATAGTGTTGTGTTTTTTTTTTTTTTTTTTTTTTTTTTTTTATTTTTTTTTTTTTTTTTTTTTTTGGGGTACTGACCGTTGGTATTTTGGTTTCAGTGTCCTTGAAACGGCCGGCCGCACCGATCAGAGAGATTGAAGCAATCGAGAGGGTGAGAGCGAAGATTGCCGAAGAAGATCGGTTTTGTAAGGAGCTGCTCTACTTCCGGAATCTGTTCAAGGCAGGCCTGATCGGTAGGGCCGAACACGATCGGAGGGTGAAGGAGGAAGAGGAAGAAGAAAAAAGGCAAAGTAAGAGATGCCGTTCGGCAGGGTTGGTGTTTTTTTCTATGCTGCCGTTTCCTTTTTGACATCGTGCTTTTCCTGTTTTGCAGTGGCAGGAGGGAGGCCTATGAGCGAGGCGACGAGGAGGCGTCTGGAGGGGCAAGGGGCGCCAAAGACGAAGAAGGTTCAGTCCCCCGGGCCGAAGAAGAGAAAGACGGCAGGGCCAGCGGGAGGGACGTCGGCTGATGAGCAGACGGTGGCTGACCGCCGGAGGGAGAAGAGGGCGGCGGAGGCAGAGGTCGTTCGGGAGGCTCACCTCCAAATGACGGGCAAACGGCAGATCGAGGGTCCCATCGATGTGACGCCGTTGCCGAAACGGCCAAGGGGCCCGAACGAGGGGACATCGGTGTTGATCCCTGATGATGAGGTGGAGGGAGAGGAGGGACCGGTTAACATCGCGTGTCCTCGGAAGGCTGTGCCGTTCATCAACTGTATGATTGACGGTGCTCAGATGGAGCTGGCTGAGCTGGAGCAACTGTCAACGAAGACGTTGCGTGAACAAACCGGTCGGGCCTTCCGTCTCCAAGCAGCGGTAAGTGTAGGATTTGTAGCTTAAGGATACTTTGATTCGGCATGTATGAATGTGTCCGTTGGTGTGGCAGGCTAATATGGACATGTGGCTCTGCGCGAAGCGAGCTGTGAATGCTGCCGAACGGTACCAAAAGAGATTTGAAGAGGGCCGTTCGAAGATCGCTGATGCCGGAAAGATGCTGCAGGAGGCGGACCAGCGTGCCGAGGAGAATGCGGCGAAAATTGCTGAGCTGGCGTCGAAGCTGGCGGCGGCCGAGCTGGACGTGATGGCTGCCCATGAGGCGAAGGCAGCGGTAGAGGTGGCGATGGATGCGGCCGAGCGGTCGCATGCCAGGGAGCTAGTAGAGGAGAAGGCGAAGGCCGTTGCGGACTACCGATCGTCGGAGGAGTTTACACGTTTGGTGGATAGAGAGGTCATGGAGCAATGTGACGACTTTCTCTATCGAGTCAAACGGTATAATGCTGACAAGAAGCTGAACCTGAACTTCCTCCGGGATCCACCACCGCTGCCGGAAGGGGTGACCGAAGAGATGGTGGAGGCCTACAAGGGCGAGGATGCCGAGGCCGAGGAAACCGACGACACCGATTCAAGCAGTGGGGAGGAAGGTCATCCCGGGCCGAGGGCTGCCGTTACGTCTACTGCCGAGCCGTCGACTGATCCTGTGCCTGCGTCAGCTGATGTCGATGTTGTAGCGACCGAAGCCGATCCACCCACCTCGTAGACTTTTGTTTTTAACATTTTTGAGCGTGCCGAACGGCGTATTGTAAAGACAGATGGCCCTTCTGTGGCCCCTTATTTATCAATGTTCAGTTTGTTTCGGGTTAATGTGCCATGTCCCTTAATTCTGTATGTGCGCATGTCGAATGTAGAGTATGTCTGACATAATATTGCTGAATGGTAGTGCCGTATGTATAGAATAGGGAGTTCCAAATTAAACCGATTACAAAAGTTGATGACCGAAGGGGCGTTCACTTGTAGTAATATTTGAGATGTTCTATATTCCAAGGGTGGCCGAGGGTTTGACCATCGGTACCACGCAAACGGTAAGTGCCTGGGCGGCAGATGGTGACAACTTCGTAAGGACCTTCCCAAGATGGACCAAGGGTGCCGTCGTTGGAGTCCTTGGTGGCGAGGGAGATTTTGCGTAGTACCCAGTCCCCTACTTTAAACGATCGGCTTCTGACGCGCGAGTCGTAGTAGCGGGAAGTCCGTTGTTTGTAGGCGGCATTCCGAAGCTGAGCCTGGGAACGGTGTTCCTCAATGAGGTCCAGGTTGAGAGTGAGCTGGGCCTCGTTTTGCTCTGGCTCGTAAGATGCCGTTCGGCACGATGGTGCGTTGATCTCGACTGGAACAACGGCTTCGGAACCGAAGGCAAGGGAAAATGGCGTCTCGCCAGTCGACCGTCGATAGGAGGTATTAATGGCCCATAGCGCTTCCGGAAGGAGATCGGGCCAAGCTCCTTTAGCTGTCCCAAGCTTTTTCTTCAGCGTCTTCTTGATGATCTTGTTGATTGCTTCGACTTGGCCGTTCGACTGCGGATGTGCTGGGGAGGCGAAGAACAGGTTGATGCCAAATCGGTGGCATAGGTGCCGGAACTGAGAGGAGTCGAATTGTTTTCCGTTGTCGGTGATTATTGCGTTCGGGAGGCCGAATCGACAAATGATATTCTTCCATACGAAATGTTCAACCCTGGCTGCAGTGATTGTTGCCAAAGCTTCGGCTTCGGTCCACTTGGTAAAGTAGTCGACGGCGACGATGGCGAATTTGACCTGTCCCTTGCCCTGGGGCATAGGGCCGATGAGGTCTAAACCCCATTGGGCAAAGGGCCATGGGCTAACAATCGGAGAGAGTGGTTCGGCAGGCAGCTTTGGAACGGAGCCGAAACGCTGGCATTGATCGCACTTCTGGACCAGGGTGGTGGCATCGGCATGGAGAGTCGGCCAGTAGTACCCTTGCCGAATGGTCTTGAAAGCCAATGATCTAGCCCCAGAATGGTCCCCACAGGCCCCCTCGTGAATCTCTCGTAGGACGTAGTTTCCCTGCTGCGGGGTCATGCACCGAAGCAATGGTAAGGAGTGACCACGCCGATAGAGAATCTGATTCAGAAGGAGGTATCGTGCCGATCGGCGGCGGATAGTCGTTGCTTCAGGTTTGGGGCCAGGCAACGTGCCGTTGGCGAGGTAGGCGTGGATAGGATCCATCCAACTTGGATCCTGCCGAACGGCATGTACTTCGAGGTCGGTGGTACTGCGCCGAGTGAGGACCTCGATCGGCACACGGCGCCCTATGTTGTCGTCGATCGCTGATGCAAGGCGTGATAGAGCATCGGCGTGGCTGTTCTCGGATCTGGGGATCTGTTGAACTTGGTACGCAGTGAAGTGGTGCAGCAATCGGCGAGCGTGTGTCAAGTAGGCAACCATCGAAGTGTCCTTGGCTTCAAATTCAGTCAGTATCTGGTTCACGACAAGTTGTGAGTCGCTACAGATCCTGAGTTGCTGAGCGCCCATTTCTTTAGCGAGCCGAAGGCCGGCCAACAGAGCTTCATATTCGGCTTCGTTGTTGGAAGTCCGGAATTGGAATCGGATGGCATATTCGATGGTTGTCTGGTCAGGGGCCTTGAGTACCAAGCCGGCTCCGCTGCCCTGTCGGTTGGACGAACCGTCCACGTAGAGAGTCCAAAGTGGAATTGACGGATTAAAGATTCCTTCGGTCGGGTGGGCGACTGGTACCGTCGAAGATGAATCGGATGCGGCGTCCTTCGAAACTGGCCCCTCGGACGCGGTTAACTCAGAGATGAAATCGGCTACAGCCTGTCCCTTCTCGGCAGGACGAGGGTGGTAGCGGATGTCGAATTCGCCGAGCTCGATGGCCCATTTGACTAGCCGACCGGATGTCTCCGGTCTCTGGAGTATCTGGCGCAGAGGCTGATTGGTGAGGACGGTAACACTGTGAGCCTGAAAGTATGGCCGAAGCTTGCGTGCTGAAAGGACGAGAGCGTAGGCGAGTTTTTCGAGCTCGGGGTACCGAATCTCAGCGTCTTGCAAAGCATGGCTAATGTAGAAAATGGGGAGTTCGATGCCGTTCGGCTTGCGAATGAGCACAGAGCTAAGTGCCGTTGCCGAAACCGAGAGGTAGAGGATGAGTTCTTCGCCGGGGAGAGGAGTGGATAATAGGGGTGCTCTGCTCATGTAGGCCTTAAGATCTTGGAAGGCGCGATCGCATTCGGTAGTCCAGACAATCTGCCGTTTGCTTCCTTTGAGGGCTTTGAAGAATGGAGCGCACCGATCGGTAGCCTTGGAGATGAACCGGGCTAGAGCGGCGACACGCCCAGTCAGACTCTGAATGTCCTTTTGTGTCTTCGGGACCTGCATGTCGAGTAATGCCTTGATTTTTTCAGGGTTGGCCTCGATTCCTCGTTGGCTGATCATGAAGCCGAGAAATTTGCCCGAGGAAACGCCGAAGGCACACTTGCTCGGGTTGAGGCGCATGTTGTACTTTTTTAAGACGCCGAACATGAGCGAAAGGTTGTGGAGATGAGAATCGGCCGTTCTGCTCTTGACCAGCATGTCGTCCACATAGACTTCCATCGAGGTGCCAATGAGGTCGGAAAAAATTTTGTTGACCAATCGCTGGTATGTCGCCCCAGCGTTCTTCAGGCCGAACGGCATGACGTTGTAGCAGTAAAGTCCCTTGTCGGTGATGAATGCCGTGTGTTCGCGATCGGTAGGGCACATGAATATTTGGTTGTAGCCTGAGTATGCATCCATGAAGCTGAGAAGTTCATGGCCTGCCGTGGCATCCACCATCTGATCGATCCGTGGCAGAGGAAAGCTGTCCTTTGGGCAAGCCCTGTTTAAATCGGTATAGTCTTGACACATTCTCCAGGCGCCGTTTGATTTTTTGACTAAAACCGAATTTGCCAGCCAAATTGGGTAGGTTACTTCCTGGATGAAGCCGATGGTCTTCAGTTTGTCTACTTCGAGCCTCATTGCCTCATACCGTTCGGCATCGTAGGCCCGCCGTTTCTGCCTGATGGGTTTGAAAGTGGAGCAGATGCTGAGCTTGTGGCTGATGACACTCGGGGCGATGCCGGGCATATCGTCGTATGACCAGGCGAAGACTTCTGCATTGGTTTGCAGGAAGGTGATAAAATCGGCCCTGAGTGCCGGACTCAAGGTTGTACCGATTCGAACTTGTCTGTCCGGTTGTGCTTCGGAGAGGGTGACTGGTTCTAAATCTTCGGCGGGTTGCGCTTGCGGGGTTACAGTCTCATCTCGGGGGTCATCTGGTTTGTCCGTCCCCCTGCCGTTCGGTACGCCCAAGCTGGTGGCGACCGAGTATGTTTCGCGAAGCGCAGCCCTTGCCGATTCCTTGGTTGCCGAAACGTAACACGTCCGTGCACTCAATTGGTCCCCTCGCACTTGGCCGACGCCAGCGTGTGTGGGGAACTTGAGGAGGAGCATGTGTGGTGACAGCATGGCCTTCATTTTTGTGAGCGCCGTCCTGCCGATGATAGCGTTGTATGCCGTTGGGCAGTCGACCACTAGAAAATGGGTGTAGAGGACCGTTCGTCTGGGGATGGTACCGACAGCGAACGGGAGCTGGACACTGCCGATTGGTTCAACCACGTCGCCAGAGAAGCTCAGGAGAGGGGTGATATCCTTGTTCAGATGCCGAGGGTCCACGCCGAGGGCGTTGAAAGCGTCGGCGAATAGCACGTTGACCGAACTGCCGGTGTCGATGAGGATTCGGCCTACGTCGAAATCCGATATATCAGCCCGTATGATCATAGGATCAGAGTGGGGGAAGATGATGCCTCGCTCTTCTTCTTCAGAAAAGGTGATAGGTTCCCAACCGTTGCGTTGAATTTTGTCATTGCGTCCTCCCGCCACGCTGAGGATTTGTGGATGCCGTACGGCACGAACGTAGTTTTTAACGGATCGGTTGCTGGCTTCGGCAATAGGCGCCCCTCCACTGATCATATTGATCTGCCGATTCAATGAGTTATCCGTTGCTGGCCTGGTGTTTAAATACTGATCCAGCTTTCCGTCATTGATGAGGCGTTCAACGATTTTGCGCAGCGCGATGCATGATTCCGTATCATGGCCGTTGTATTGGTGGTACCGGCAGAAGACACCGGTGTCTTTTTCGCTCTGGCGAGGGAGTTTCCGATTGTTCGGCTTCGGTATCATATCCCCTTCGGTCAGGAGAACTTGCTCATAAGTGGTGTTGAGCAAAGTGAAGATTTCGTCTGGCCGATTCCCCTTGTGGTTGCCCTTCTTGTTGTTGTCCTGCCGTTCCCGGAAGTTGTCCTTCCGCTTGTTTCGCTGAGTGGAAAAAGCAGGGACAGGGGGTGCCATTCGGTAGGGGGCCTGGTTTGCCGATCGGTCGACCGGGAATCGGTCGTAGTTCTGCGTTGGAGGCTGATCGGTCAACGCCGTTTTGTTTATTGGGGTCGAAGCCGATCCCTTGGAGTTGAAATGCTCAGCCTTGGCGTGGATAGCCGCCTGTTTCATTAATTCGGAGTAGGTGGTCCAGTTGCTGCTGTGGACCAAATAACGAAACTGAGACGACCGAAGGCCGCTTTTGAAGGCACCGAAGGCCGCCCTGTCGTCAGTTTCCGGACATCTGGAGTACTCATGGCTGAACCTAGCCGCATATTCCCTCAACGGCTCATCGTCTTGCTGCCGAACGGTATATAGATCATCGGCGGAATATAGGCGATCGGTCTGAATCATAAAATGGTTGAGGAAGGTTTGCTTCAACTGATTGAAATTGTCGACCGTGTCTGGCTCCATCCGATAGAACCAATTCAGAGCGGCTCCGGTCAGGGTGGAGGGGAATAGCAAACATTGGCCTTCGTCCGTCAGTCCTTTGCAACCCAGAGCTGATTGGAAGGTATGAATGTGGGTAACGGGATCTTCGACCCCCGAATAAAACGATATGCGGAGTGCTTGGACCTCCTTCTCGTGTCTGAATGTCCGGATTCGATTGGTGAACGGCCCTGGCTGTACCGTTCCCCATGTTGGTGTCCGAGCCTGGTCTTGTTCCTTCTCGATGCGAGTCATCTTCTGTAGGAGGAGACGAATAGTCGGATCGGTAGATGGAAGATCGTCACCAAAGGGTTCGATCGCTCGGTTCCCTGTGCGTTGGTCAGTATTGTGACCTCGCCTTCCTTGGTCTGCCGTTCGGCTGGGGCTTCTCTCGTAATTTCCTTTTCGCCGATCGTTGTCTTGGTTTGATCGGTGGCTGTGGCGTCGTGCAGAGGGCCCTGCCGATGAGATTGTGGTTCCCGGGGATGTTGGAACATAATCTGATTCGTCCGTCTCTTCCAGGCCGATCGCGCCGTACCTCTGGCGTAAGGGGGATTTTGGTCCAAGTACCTCCAGGCGTGGATCGTCTAGCTTCGCCCGGACCTGGATGGGTGATGACTGCCGTTCCCTGCGCCGATCGTTGATCCTCTCGCGGCAATCAGAATAAACGCGATATTCGGGATGGCGTTCCTTCGGAGTGGGCACGAACAGTCTTCGGGAGACAGTTGGTCCGTTCGCGGCCTGCTGCTTCCCTCTATCCTGGAAAGTGGGCTTTCGTACGCTTTTAAACGATTTCTCCTGCCGAAGCTGTGTGGCTGGTTCCCGATCGTTCTGCAACTGGGCGGAGAGTGTTTGTTGTTGATGCAGTTGCCTCTGGGTGTCATCCAGTTTGGAGGCGAGAACATTGTTGTGCTCCTGCATTCTTGCCATATCCTGCTGTAGGGTCTCCATCCGAGCCTCCAGGGTGGTCGGTCGAGCAGGTGTCTGAAGCAAGGGAGTTGGATTCGGCTCGCCAACGAGGCCGAGGATGGGGCCATCGGTAGGGAGGGCCGAAGATGGATTCATTTTTTGGTCTCAGAGTTCTTTGTTTTGAGATATGGGTTGATCGATAAGCGATTCCCACAGACGGCGCCAATCTGTTGGCGCTAAATCTTGAATAGATAGAGATGAGTGCAACTTACAAGTGGGATGGACGATCAAGAGATCGATTGGGTGTTGGATGCCGATTCTTCCTGTCCTTGGATGCTGATCCTGAATAGAAGATAAGCGAAGCTCGTGAGGTCTATGGAACCGGTGTGGAACCAGCCTAAGACCCTCCGATGCTCAAGTAAGATTGTTTTTAAGAGCTCTTGCTGTTGACCATATAGAAGTATAAAAGTCAAGCTGAAAAGTCTTACCCCTGTATTGTAGTGGGAGGGGCATACTTATAGAGGGCATTTAGTATGCTCTTAGCGCTCATTTTCGATGTGGGACTCGTGGGAGGGCCCTATGAGGTTGACACGAGTCCTTAGATATTTCAGGCGGGTGCTACGAGGTTGATTCTGCAGAATCGGTAGGGGATACCGATTGTAGGCTGTGTTGGGCCCTGTAATGATCTTTTGCTGCTTTGAGACAATATCATCAGTAGCCTATGCCGATTGTCCGAGGCCTTGGGTGCTTGGGCGAGTTTATGAGATCCACGTGTCGTTGTACGAGTGGAGGGTCAGATATGGTACAAACACATGCCGTTAACTTTCATCCAATTTTCTATTAAATTGCTGACGTGGAACATGTGTGGAGCCCATACATCCAATGGTATAAAGGCACATGGCTGTAAATAAAATAAAATAACTTTTAAAACTTAAAATCCCTTAAAAAACACTTTTTAAATATTTAAATTTTTTTAGGGAAAAAAAAAAAAGCAGCTATCCATTAACCAAGGGGTTGCCACCGAACCCTATTTGACAATTTGGACACCGTTGAGGGTAGTTGCATGGTTTTTATTTATTTATAAATGTATTTTAAGTTTTAAAATATTTAAAATATATTTTATTTTTTTTAAAGCCACGTGGCTCTATACCATTGGATGTGTTGGCTCCACACATGTGCCATGTCAGCAATGTAACAGAAAATTTAAAGGAAGCTAACGGCAGGAACCATTTTGATGTGTGGAGGGTAACGTTAAGGACCATTAATGTCACAAAAAAACGTTAGGGACAAAAGGTGATAATTTTGCAAACCTCAGGGACCATTAGTGATAAAAAAAAAAACCAAATTTAAAAATACATATAAACAATTTTAAATTATATAAGTTAAGATAAGAAAAAAACAACTTGACTGGATGAGCTCAACATCACTTGACTTGTAAGTTATTGACAGCTCTCAATTAGTCCCATAATTTCATTTTGCCAACTACCGCTGGCTGATATTAATTCGCATAGCTGTCATCCCCCCAAAATTGGAGGTCCAGATCACTCATTGTCAACACACAAGTCGCCACTGTTTCATATTTTTCATACATTATTTTCTGGTATACAAAATCATATTTTTCATATAAAGAAAAGAAGACCTAGAAGAATCACAACAATCAATTTTTTTTTTCACTTACCTTTTTCTTTTGGGTTCATTTTTCCGTTAGGTGGGGGCCAAGAAGAAGTCTAGATTCATTTTCCTTTTCATTTTGTGCACATGAAGATTTGTCTTTTATACAAGAACATGCAGTAGAATCCTTCCAAAATTCACATACGCACAAGTTCATTTCGGAAGTCAAATTGCTCATGCTATAAATGCATGATAAGATCACAACCAACAGGATATAGCAGAAAAGGCTGTGTCTTTGACCCTTTTGTGCATCATCACACCAGAGCTGAGGCCAAAAAAACTGGTTTCTTGAAAAAGAAACTACCAGCATTGCTTTATTTCTAAAAGCACCCAGCCTGGACGTCATTCCAAGCTTGTGCACCTCAAAACTTAAGTAAACAACAAACCAAGTAGCTTGTGTATAAAATTAGCGATGTGTGCTTGCAGTCATTGAGCGGTTGGCTGTCCTTATTTCTACCAGGAGAGAGAAAGTGAGAGAGAAAGAGAGAGATGGCAGCTTATGTTGAGGATGGAGTTCCTGAAGAAAAGTTGCCTGGGAAGCTTCAGTCAGATCTTGATGTAATTGGTAAGTCCCTCTAAGCTAGTTCTACTCCTTGTATCTCTCTCTGGAATTCCTCTGTTTTACTCTCAGCATGTTTATGCAGAATTGGTTATGTCAAGATTGGATTGGATCCCATTTCAGTTATGAAATTTTCATGGTGTTTCTTGTATATGTGATGAAATGTGTTTGAATGTTCTTGAATGACATCAAGAATGGGTTGACAGAGCCATGATAATTGATTTGAATGAGATATTGCTACTTTGCTTAAAAAGTTTCTCCTTTTGAAGAGTTGCAATTTGTTGTTAGAAATTCACTCTGCAATGTTGCCAATTTGCTCATGCTGCAGGTGATGAAGTGAATGACAACCCAATTGAGCAAGTTAGGCTAACTGTTTCAACCACCGATGACCCTTCACAGCCAACCTTGACATTTCGTACATGGGTTCTTGGGATAATTTCATGCTCCGTTCTTGCTTTTATGAACCAATTTTTCGGGTACCGCCAGAATCAGCTGTATGTTTCTTCGGTCTCGGCGCAAATTCTTGTCCTCCCTCTTGGAAAGTTGATGGCTGCTACCCTTCCAGAGAAGCCAATCCGATTCCCATTCACAAAGTGGTCGTTTTCATTGAATCCGGGGCCTTTCAACTTGAAAGAACATGTGCTGATCACCATTTTCGCCAACTCGGGATCAAACAGCGTTTACGCTGTTAACATTATCACAATTGTTTTGGCTTTCTACCACAGGAAAATGCATCCTGCAGCAGCCTTCTTGTTAGCTCAAACCACTCAGGTGAATTTATGGCAAAGTGTTTCTTTGGTGTGTTTTCTTGCTTTCTTGGTAATTGTTTGTGTTGTGGAAATTCATGTTTTCTGTATGAAATTTTGCAGATGCTTGGGTATGGATGGGCTGGCATTTTCAGAAAATATCTTGTTGACTCTCCTTACATGTGGTGGCCTTCAAATCTGGTTCAGGTCTCTCTTTTCAGGTATTTTATTTCCACCCTCTTTCCTATCTGTCATATTGAATGAATTTAGCACCCACTTCAAATTGAAAATCATTTCTTTATTTTTTTTCTATAATTGTTGAGCAAATTTATAATTTTAATGACAGGGCATTGCACGAAAAGGAAAAGAGACCGAAGGGAGGCCGCACTAGGCTGCAGTTCTTCTTCATGGTTTTCATATGCAGCTTTTCTTACTACATTGTTCCAAGTTTTCTTTTCCCCTCCATTTCTGCTTTCTCCTTTGTTTGCTGGATATGGAAGGACTCCATCACTGCCCAACAGATTGGTTCCGGCATGCATGGCCTTGGCATAGGCTCCTTCGGCTTTGATTGGGCCACTGTTGCTGGCTTCTTAGGCAGTCCATTAGCCACACCCGGATTTGCTACCATTAACATCTTAATTGGTTTTGTCTTGATTGTTTACGTTGTCACCCCCATTGCTTATTGGAACAACGCCTATGAAGCTAAGAAGTTTCCAATCTTTTCGTCACACACTTTTGACTCCACTGGCCAGATCTATAACATTTCCACGGTTCTGGATCAGCAAAATTTCGACATTAATATGGTTAGGTACAACGGTTACAGCAAGCTCTATCTCAGTACCTTCTTTGCCTTCACTTATGGGTTGAGCTTTGCCACTTTGACAGCTACTATTTCCCATGTTGCTCTCTTCCATGGAAGGTAAGCCTTTTTGACATCAGTTTTTAACTGTAAACTGAGCAATATTTCTTTAGAGCTAATAAATTCTTCATTGTCTTTCTTGCTTCTGGTGACATACATGAGCAGAACAATCTGGCAGATGTGGAAAAAGACAACTAGTGCAGTGAGAGATCAGGTTGGAGATATCCACACCAGGCTGATGAAGAAGAACTATGAAGCAGTGCCCCAATGGTGGTTTCACATCATCCTTGTTTTAATGGTTGCTCTTGCTATCTTTTGCTGTGAAGGTTTTGGCAAACAGCTCCAACTTCCATGGTGGGGAGTTTTAATGGCTTGTGGAATTGCACTATTTTTCACCTTACCCATCGGCATCATTCAAGCCACCACAAACCAGGTATATGGTCAAGAAAACATTAAATCTGAACAATTTGTTACACATTTCCTTCAAAGCGGTTCACATTAAGTTGCAATTTCTCATTTAATTATACAAACTCTGCAGCAACCGGGGCTTAACGTGATCACAGAGTTAATTATCGGATACATTTACCCAGGAAAGCCTCTTGCTAATGTGGCTTTCAAGACCTATGGATATATCAGCATGTCACAAGGACTTATGTTTCTTCAGGACTTCAAATTAGGACACTACATGAAGATCCCTCCTAAGTCCATGTTTGTTGTGCAGGTAATGAATTACATAACCTCATATCAATTTCTGTTCATATTTCTGATAAAATTATCCACTCATTTCTATTCCCCCTCCTTTTTTTTTTTTTTTTTTGCAATAATCTTCAGTTAGTTGGAACAATAGTTGCTTCAAGTGTCTACTTTGGCACATCTTGGTGGCTTCTCACAACCATTGAGCACATCTGTGATCCATCAAAGCTGCCAGTGGGAAGTCCATGGACATGTCCTGGTGATGATGTGTTCTACAATGCATCAATCATTTGGGGTGTCATTGGGCCCCTCAGAATGTTCACTGACAAAGGAGTCTACCCAGAGCTCAACTGGTTCTTCCTCATTGGCTTATTGGCACCTGTCCCTGTTTGGCTGCTCTCTAAACAATTTCCCAACCAAAGGTGGATCAAGCTCATAAACATGCCCATTATACTTGGAGCCACAGGTTACATGCCTCCTGCTAGGGCTGTGAACTATTTGACATGGCTTACAGTTGGGATTTTCTTCAACTTTTATGTGTTTAGAAAGTACAAGGGCTGGTGGGCTAGGCACAACTATATCCTCTCTGCTGCTTTGGATGCTGGTGTGGCCTTCACAGCAGTTCTGCTATATTTCATCCTCCAATCCAAGGATATCATGGGTCCAAACTGGTGGGGCCTACAAGCTGATGACCATTGCCCGCTCGCCACGTGTCCCACGGCACCGGGTATAGTTGCCAAAGGCTGTCCAGTTCTCTGAGATTAATGTAATTCACATGTGCCTGTGCAAATCATATATAGTTAGCCCAGTTCTGGCTGATTGGTGGTAATGGATATGAAGCTGTACAGTTGATTAATTAGTTTGTATTACCTTGAAGCTGCAGACTCAGATTTTAGTCAAAATGTAATAAGTTATTTAGTACTTTGCATAATTTGAAAACTAGTCTATGAAAACATGCTTTAATACTGAAATAAGTGGCATATAATCTTTAATAAATAACATTATCATATATCAAGCCACCAAGCCATTCACATTCGCTATAAAGTTCCATACAAAGAAAACAAATTTAGATGCAAATATATATATGCTGACGTCACTAATGCTAATTGTACTTCATGTCAAAACTCGCCAACTAGATGCATATTAAGGATTTCCCACATCACATAAATATTTCCAAATTTAGATTTTTGTGTCTTTGACCAGTACTCCATTGCACTAGAGTTTAGGCCCTAAAAACTGGTTTCTTGAAAGAGCATTGCTTTTTGGACCACATTCTTTCTTTTTTGTTCGAAATCTCCATTAAAAGTGGGACTTGAATTACATTAGTTTTGTATAAGAAGGAGTCAGTAAGATGGTCAATAAATGTGTTTCGAATAAACTTCGTTCTTCTTGAGAAAAGAAAAGTTTTAAGAATTGCGCGTTTGCTTTATTTGTAGAGTGGAGTCTATATTACTGCAAGCTTGTTCTTTGCAGAAGCCTAGCATGCACATTAATGGTATTCTTTGAGAGAGAGTAAAAGGAGGCAAAGAAAGATGACGGTCTACGAAGATGGCGACGGTGAAACCAAGTCTCATTCCAAGATCCATGTCATTGGTAAGTCCCCCTAGCAAACATTTATGCAGAAAAGCACTAAAAGCAAACATTTGTGTGAAATGTAACACTAGGTGACGGTGTTATTGTCGCACACCCCAAACAATTACTTAGAAAATGTTTTTATTTTCATTCTATATATCATCGTAATGATAAGAGTGAATCCATTGAAAATAACACCGAAACATCTTGTGATCAAATGTCACACAGCTATGTTGGTGACTAAGTTAAAAACACTATCCAGTAGTCCATTGATTTGTCTCTCTGAAATCTTAAGCTATCCTTTTAGCTTTCTATTTTCCAGGAATTCAACACTTTATCAATCAAATCTACAATTAATTAACTGATGTTGTCAAACATTTGTTGATGCAAAAACAGATGATGAAGTGGACGACAACCCAATTGAGCAAGTTAGGCTAACAGTTCCAATCACAGATGACCCATCAGAGCCAACCATTACATTTCGAACATGGGTGCTTGGCCTATTATCATGCACCACTCTTGCTTTTGTCAACCAGTTTTTTGGGTACCGCCAAAATCAGCTCTTCATTTCTTCAGTGTCTGCCCAAATTTTGGTCCTCCCGCTGGGCAAGTTGATGGCTGCGGTCCTTCCAACAACACAATTTTCAGTCCCCTTCACAAAATGGTCCTTCTCATTCAATCCGGGGCCTTTCAGTATGAAGGAGCACGTTTTGATCACCATATTTGCAAACTCTGGATCCAACAGTGTTTATGCAGTCAACATCATCACAATTGTCAAGGCTTACTACCACAGAAGTATTCATGTTATGGCAGCCTTCTTGTTAGCTCACACCACTCAGGTAAAAAATTTACATTCGGGAGAAATGCTAAGGACAATTGCCTGCGCACGAGCAAGTGGATGGTTGCCTTGCCGGTTGTTGATGCAAGTTGGTTCACAATGCATTAACGGTTGATAGTCATTCACTGCACGATAGCACTGACACTGTAGTGAAAAAGATAACATGCATTTACATTACCAGTCTTTATTTCTTCAAAACCTGCCATCTTTTATTTGAATTATTCTGTCACTCAACATTATTACGTTTGTGACAAAAACAGTCAGTCTCACATAAATTTTTGTGTGTATGGAATCTTTTCAGATGCTTGGATATGGATGGGCTGGATTATTCAGAAGATACCTTGTTGACTCCCCTTACATGTGGTGGCCCGGTAATTTGGTTCAAGTCTCTCTATTCAGGTACTTTAATTTAATTTGTCAAATTGAAACAATTTCAGCTAATTGAGTCTGTAATACCGTACTACATTATAATTACTCATCCTGCACATGAGGTCCGGTGTTTTCAATTCCCTCTCCATCAATATCGCTTATATTAAAAAGAATAATTCATCAATGTTTTCTTTTCTTCATGTTTATTTCTCTTTCTTGTCTTGTGTATAATTGTGAACCACCAAATTAATTAATTAATTAGTTAGTTTATAATGTGCATTAATGGCAGGGCATTGCATGAAAAGGAAAAGAGACGCAGAGGAGGCCGTACAAAGATGCAGTTCTTCATCATTATTTTCGTAAGCAGCTTTGCTTACTACATTATCCCAAGTTTCTTCTTCCCCTCCATAACAGCTCTCTCCTTAGTTTGCTGGATTTGGAAGGACTCAGTCACAGCACAGCAGATTGGTTCAGGGCTCAAGGGCCTTGGAATTGGCTCTTTTGCCCTTGATTGGTCCACCATTGCTGCCTTCTTGACCAGCCCCTTAGCCTATCCTGATGTTGCAGTCATTAACATGTTGATTGGTTTTATTGTGATCTTTTACATTGTTACCCCCATTGCCTATTGGACCAATGCATATGATGCTAAGAGGTTCCCAATATTTTCCTCTCACACTTTTGACCATGATGGCCAAACCTACAACGTCAGTCGAATTTTGGATGAGAAAGCTTTCGATATGAATTTGAAGGAGTATAACAGTTATAGTAAACTCTACCTCAGTGTCTACTTTGCCTACGGCTATGGATGGGGCTTTGCCACTCTCACAGCTACTATTTCACATGTTGCCCTCTTTTATGGAAAGTAAGTTTTTCGGGTGCTGGAGTTTCGATAAGATTTTTACGGTTTACTACATTCACTCCCGAATCCTGAATCTCGAGTCCCAAGTCCTATGTTAAACGTATGTACATTAGTATCAAGTGACCGAAATCAAAACCTAATCCAACACCTGACTTGATATATAATAGAATGAATCTTATTTAAGGATGACAATCTAATTTCCTAAACTCTGCGATGTTTCTTTTACATCTAAGCTAATTAATAAATTTTTCATTGTTTTCTTCCCCTTTGTGTGGCATCATGCATCATGAACAGAGAAATATGGCAACTGTGGAAGAAGACGACTGGTGCAATGAAGAATCAGGTTGGAGACATCCACACGAGACTAATGAAGAGTAACTATGAATCAGTCCCTGAATGGTGGTTCCAAACCATCCTTGTTGTAATGGTTGCTCTTGCCATCTATACTTGTGAAGGGTTCGGCAAACAGCTCCAACTTCCATGGTGGGGAGTTTTACTAGCTTGTGCCATTGCACTATCTTTCACCTTACCCATCGGGGTTATTCTTGCCACAACAAACATGGTATGATTTTGGTCATTTCATTTATATACAATCGTATCGTACATACTCTTTTGTTAGATTGAAAACATATACGTACATACATGAATACGCCTACGAATATCTACTATATGTTCAGTATTCGGCATAATTCTGTTTTAAAGACTCGTAGTAATTTTTCATTTTTCATTTCAATATTTATTGTGCAGCAACCAGGCCTCAACATAATTACAGAGCTAATTATCGGGTATATGTACCCAGGGAAGCCTCTTGCTAATGTGGCTTTCAAGACCTATGGATATATCAGCATGTCACAAGCACTCATGTTTCTTGGTGACTTTAAATTAGGTCACTATATGAAGATCCCTCCTAAGGACATGTTTTTTGTGCAGGTAATTATCAAGAAAACTCCATTTGTCACCATTTGTTTCAGTTGTTTTTCTTATGTCCGATATAATGGAACATACACATGCAATTTTCCCTTTTTGTATGTTCAGTTAGCTGGAACACTGGCAGCTACAAGTGCCTACTTTGCCACATCTTGGTGGCTTCTGACAACTGTCGAGAACATCTGCAATCCGGCAAAGTTGCCAGAGGGGAGTCCATGGACATGTCCTGGTGATGATGTGTTCTACAATGCTTCGATCATATGGGGAGTCATAGGGCCACTCAGAATGTTCACTAGCAAAGGAATCTACCCAGAGTTGAACTGGTTCTTCCTCATCGGCCTTTTGTCACCCATTCCCGGTTGGCTGCTCCATAAAAAATTCCCCAACAAAAAGTGGATTAGGCACATAAATATGCCTGTAATCCTTGGATCAACAAGTATGATGCCACCAGCTAAAGCTGTAAACTATTCGTCATGGTTTGCAGTTGGAATTTTCTTCAACTTCTTTGTTTACAGAAGGTACAAGGAGTGGTGGGCTAGGCATAACTATATCCTATCAGCTGCTTTGGATGCTGGAGTGGCCTTTACTGCTGTTATCCTATATTTCGCCCTCCAATCCAAGAATATTATGGGACCAAAGTGGTGGGGTCTGGACCAAGATGACCATTGTCCATTGGCTAAGTGCCCCACAGCACCAGGGATAGTGACCAAAGGGTGTCCAGTTTTTTGAGATTCGTCAAAATCCTCTTAGAATAAATGCCCATTTAATTTTGCAAATCTTAGCTAAGTTTTCTAGTTTCGATGATGATGAAGAAGATGTAGCAGCATAGTTATTTAGTTTGAATAACTTAAAAGGCAGATTTTAGTCTTGTGCAATTAAATAGTTTGTTTATTTTTCATAACTTGGAACCAGAGATGCAAGCATGCTTTGAAACTGAAATGTGTTGCATATAATCTAAAATTCAATATCTTTGAAAATGATGTTAGCACTAGGAGTCTAGATCCTCTTACCAGTAATCCCTGCAGGAACAAGAACCATCTTTGAAACAATGGAAGCGGTTCCGGTCACGCACGACTATCTCTCTATTAACAATTGCTGATATAAGTTTGAAAGCAGCATGGCAGTCCTCACAAACACGAAGATTCTTCATAATGCGAATTGGTGTTCCAGGTCCCGTGTTCATCAACCCAAAAACCAGCGCTAATTTCTCGCTATGGCGATAGAGAAATTTTTCCTTCTGATCCTCTTCCATGTCTAGCAGAACAACTGAAGTGTTAGGCACATAACCCTTCAGCTTCATTTTTTCAACTAGTTTCTCCCACATTTGGAAGATCTCCTGAGCTTGAGGATGGGCTTCATCCCCAGCAACAAACTCATGAATCACCCCATCTACTGTGATTGAACTCCACCCAGGTGTCTTCTTCACCCCTCGATCCCTCATTAGCTTTCTCACTCGCGCTGTGTCTTCCCACCTTTGTGCTTCTGCATAAATGTTTGACAAAACCACATAGTATCCATCATTAAGTGGATCTAATTCAGAAAGGTGCTTTGTTGCTTCTTCAGCCAGTTCAATGTTTCCGTGAACTTTGCATCCACCAAGCAGAGCTCCCCATGCAACACTATTCGGCTTGATAGGCATGTTCATAATAAACTCATAAGCCTCTTGAAGGAGCCCTGCCCTACTCAAAAGATCAACCATACAACCATAATGCTCAATTCGAGGAACTATACCATAATCATTAGTCATGCTGGTGAAGAATTCACGACCTTGATCCACAAACCCAATGTGGCTACAAGCATGCAAGAGTCCGACAAAGGTTACATCATTTGGATCCATGCCTATCTGAATCATCCTAGAGAAAAGTCTCAAAGCTTCCTCAGCTTGTCCATGCATGGCAAGCCCTGCAATCATAGCTGACCATGACACAACCGTTCGTTCTTTCATCCCATCGAAAACTGTACAGGCATCCTCCAAGCATCCACATTTGACATACATCTCAATCAAAGTGTTGGAAATACGAACATTTCTGCTAAACCCGCTTTGGTTTGAGTACTCATGAATTCTCCTACCCAAACCCAAGTCACCCAAATCAGCACAAGCCGCAAGAACAGCCACTACAGTCACCTCATTTGGCCTCACACCAGCCTCTTCCATCTCCAAAAATAGACTAATAGCCTCCTTAGGCTTCCCGCATTGGACAAACCCTGAAATCATCAAAGTCCATGACCTCACACTTCTCTCGGGCATCCGTGAAAACAAATCGTAGGCTTCCTTAATATCACCCCTCTTTACCAACTGGGTCATCATTATATTCCATGTCACGACATCTCGTTGCGACATTTTATCAAACAACAACCAAGCATCCCGCACTTTACCACACAAAGCATACAAATTCAAGATCATATTCATCAAAAACAAATTCGACTGAAACCCAAGTTTCTCCACATAACCATGCAAAACTCTACCATTGGAAACATCCAACAAACGCGTACACGCCTTTAAAACAAAAGACAGAGTGAAACTATCAGGCAAAACATGAAAACTCTGCAACTGATAAAAAAGCATAACTGCATCAATGGGATCATTGCCTTCGGCGAAGGCCTTCAAGCACGAATTCCACGCCAAAATCTCAGGGTTTTCGAGGTGTTTGAAGATTTTCTGAGCGTAACAGAAACTGGGATTGAGAGAGCAGACGAAGGCGATTCGAGTGAGAGGGAGGGAAGTGAGAGGAGTGTTGGTTTTGATGAGGTGGGCATGGAGTTGTTTGAGCTCTAATGGGGAGCTGAAGTTGTGGAGAAGATGGGTTGTGAGGTTTTGTGAATTGGGTCTGTGAGTGTGAGAGTCTGTGTGGTTGAGAGGAGGAAGATGGAGGGAAGTGACAGTTGAAAGCATTTCAACTTTTGAAGGTCGTTGTTCTTTTCACTTCTAAGGCTTCGACCTTTGTGTATGTTTGTGTTGGAGCATATATATTTCGGCGAATATTGAGCGGCCATATGTGAAAAAGGGAAATTTTGTAGGTGACTTAGTTACTCTAATTAAATTATATTGTATCAATTCCTTCCTATCATCTTTTTGGGAAAAAAAATTAATCCTAATTAAATAAGGAAAATTCTTCAAGCAACACACCTTCATGCGTGGGGTTTTAACACAAGGACAACCTCTTGATGAAAAACGGAATACATGAAAAATTATGTATATAAAAAAATAAGATATCATTTGCTTAGATTATGTATATAAAAAAACTATTGGTTTTCTACCTTCCTAACAAAATCTCTTTCGCATTATGGTTTTCATGTAGATTTATTTGGCCATAAAACCCAGGTATAATCGCGTTCAGATTGTCGAACAACATGCAACTTAACATTGTGCCAACAACACAGCATGGCATTGGCATCAAATACCAAGCCTTTCACTAGCTGTTCAGTCAATCACAAATTTGATACAAAGAAAAGATAACATTAGGCTCAAAAATGACATTTTGTTCCGATTCTACAACCATAAACTCCATTTTAAGTGATCAAGAAAAGAACATACTGAAACCCTTTAGTATCAAACATTAAAGTATACGAGAAGATAACTGATATCCAGTTGTTTACATCTCGAAAGTTTCTTACAAACAATAAACCAAGATTACGGTCAATCTGTCTGATTTCTCTGATAAGTCACCCCTTGTCCTCTGAAACCCAGCATGAGAAACTGAGTTGAGCATGAAGCCATTTGTAATATTTGAAGAGTAGCACATATGTTGACAGCAATGCCAAGTTTACTTGAACAGTTCTGGGTTCAGCCAATCCCTGTACATTACATTTCCAGTCAACTACAATTTACTTATCAATATAAAAATTGGTTGAAAATAAAAGTATAATGATGTATCGCACTCACTTGCTAATGTCATCAAGGTGATCATCAAAATCTACAACATCCTGCCATTTTTCAGTTGAGATATAATCCAGTAGAACAACATTTGATGATGGCTCCTTGATGGTTAATTGATTTCCATCAGAGCCGACTAACTTCCAAATCCTAGATGCATCCTTTGTGTAAAGCTGAATGTTTTTTTAAACATTGAAATAGATTAGGAAGGAGAATTTCCAGGACAAATTACACTGAAATAAACAACCACATAATACAAAATTACATGAATATAGCACGAAGTTAATGTCTGAGAAGATGAAGTCACAAACAATGGTTCCAACATACAGAATCAAGAGAAATAACTGCTTGATGGTCTAACAAACGAAAAAGATACGGATTACACCAGGGGAGAAAGACTACCTATCCAAGCCCATTTGAACTTTATAAATTAGCTGAAAAAATAATGATTTCGAACTTGATGTTTTTGTTTGCCGAATAACATTAATTAGGTATTAACCAATTCCTTCAACAACTCTATTGAAATCCTTTCCGAACATTGTAAGGATACTGTAAGATGTTGAGAAGCAGCTCTTCAAGATGCACTGAACTGAAATTCTATTAAAAATTCTGACAGCTTTTAGGGAAAGGGAAAACCATGGAAAACATGAGTTTCCCACAAATAATGTTGAGCATAGATTAGCAATTAGAAAAGTTTGATGTTTGTGTATATCCGCAGAGAGTAGGTGGATTCTGGCATTGCCAATTTCGACAAATAGCTTATGAAGTGGAAGAAACGCATGTATTGTTAATCCACACCAATAGCTCCAATCTCCCCAAAGCAGTATTGTTAATTTATTGTTACTAGAAAAGCAAAGAAACACGTACCATAAACAAATCCTCTCTCATTTTGTTTAACTAATTACCATACTACAAGCAGTTCATAACTAAAGATACTCATACACCCATCATATAATATAATTAACATAATTAGACAAAGAAAATGATCAACGCTTCTTTCATTAAAAAAAAAAATGATCAATGCTTCTTCATACCAAAAAAAAAAAAAACAAGAACATATTAACCCCAAGAAAAGAAAAAATAGTTAAAGGTACCCACCTGCATTACGGGGCTCCGGTCCTTAGTTCTTGTCAAAGCTTCAAGCTTCCTGTTGTCTAACTGAAAATGGATGAAAATACATAGAATAAAATTCCATATCAAACAAGCAGCAAACAAACTACAAAAACAGAGGTTCATGGACGAACGAATCACACACCAAAAGAATTGCGGCTTGAGGAAGATAGCGATAGATGTGATCGCCGATATTCTTGGCAATGCCGCCGAGCTCGTGATCGTCAAACCTCTCGTTGGCGTGAAAATAGCCCACAATGCTCACTCCTTTAGCAGCATAGTGCTCCTCTATCTGACCCAATTCAATCAAAACAACAAAAATTAAATCTCTTTTCAAGAAATTCGAACTCTGTTTGTTTCGTGGGAAAATTCAATTTAAGATTTTGAAACCCTAGAGGGAGAAGTGTGATGAGAGAGAAAGAAGGAGGAGGGTATGTGGGAATCACCAGGATGAGGGAGATCTCGAGTTGGGGGAGGAGGCCGATTTGCGAGTGGAAGAGAGGGACGGAGTCCGTTATCTCGACGGCGTCGTTTTGGGAGGAGACGCGGCCGAGGAGGACGGCGTTGACGGCGGAGCTCTTGTGCTTGAGAGCGTGCAGCACCAGCTTTATGTAGGCATTCTGTGCGATCTCGTATCGTAACTCGCCACCCATCACTCACTGAGTTGGACTTCAGTTGCTGAATCGCCGGCTCAACAGAAAGTGACAGAGAGACTGAGAAAGCAGAGCAGAGAAGAGCAGAGAGTCCAATTTTTCAATGTTTTTTTTTAAGTTTGGGGATCTAGACGATGTTCCACGAATATTATTATGTAATGCTTCTAATATATCTCTCTCTCACGCGGTGTCTTCTTTTTTTCTTCTTTTGTGGTTTCTTTTTTGCATAGATGTCATTAATTTCTGTTTTAGGGATGTTTTCTGTAATCATATTAATTATAAGGTCATAAAACAAAATATCAAGATTAATAACTAATGCATCAACCAGTTAATTATTGGTATTTCTCTTTTGAACGGTTTAAGTTACCCCAAATTCGAATTCCCGTAAATAATAAATAAATAAAAAGTAATGAAAATATTGTGTTATTTTATGATCACGTGATATGTACTATAGGAAGAGAGGTGTATGCACTCAGAATAAGCAAGTCTCTCAACATCACGGAAAAAAAAATATTATATACTAATCATTTGAGCTACAAACCTCTACACTTTTTAATCAATTGCACATTACCCTCTCACGGCATATTAGTGAATCGCAAATGGTTGCTATCCTTTGTTAGTATAAAACGGCATATTAGTGAATCGCAAATGGTTGCTATCCTTTGTTAGTATAAATTTAAAATCACAAATCACATGCAACGAGAAACGACTCGAGCAATTCGCATTGCCCTTGCTGAAAAATTCCCTAAATTGCTTGTTTGAGAACAGACAAGGGCTATCAACATGCTTGGAGACGTAGCTTAAAGCATCAAAGTTTATATTGGTCAACGGAAATTACTCAACGAGGAGAAAGACTGGGCACAATTCACACAAATTCAGCTTCATTTAATCCTCTTTTTCTTATCTTTTTTGAATTTCGTCCTCAAAGTTGTGCGACACTTTTCACGTGCAAAATTGAGCATGCAAAGCATTCATCACAACAATTTTTGCCGCATTTGGGCCAAAAAGATGGGGGAAAAGGATATAACAAGGGACATTGCTGCAAAACCACCAAAATGTGCGCCAGAATCATTTGGGAGGGAGCCTACGCTTCTCCGAAGTTGAAAAACTTTTAGAAAAAACAGGAGGTACATAAGCAATTTCTAAAATACAATCACAGCCAGTGTTTCAACTTGTACAAAGAAGGCCTCAATCAACCAAACGACCAAAAATAACCTAGGAAAATAAGTCAAAGTCGTATTTGCACTTCACAAGATCACCGCCAACAGCCAAACTGGGAAAAATAGCGTTAAAGGGTACATCTTATATAATTTATATATCGTTTATAGATTCACCAATGAAAGAATATACGAGGATAAGAAACTGCTAAACATAATTTCAACAGAAAGCAGCACATGAATTAAACAGTTATATACTGGCTTGACTGACAACAAAATTCAAGGAGAGACATTGTTTCCACTTTGTGCCATGCTATTTTGCAGAGCGTTTAATTTACCAATAAAAACCACCTGTATTCCCAGAGTCCCATCCAAATTAAACTTGGTTAAGAGCAAGCATCCGGGTAATTTATCTATTCTTCACAACTAATGGAAGAACCTCCACAGAAACACAAGTAAAAGTGCCAATGACACAATGGTCATTGCTAGAGCTCTCAATTTATATCAATTCCTTGTTATCTTTTAAACTAATATTTCAAACTAAAAGACATTTCACTATGAACTCCATCATTTCGGACTAACTAGCAAAATAAGACATCCCAACATGCACCAACATAAAACTATAACACGACCAATTGCTAATGTAAACATCACAGGCTAGGCTAAGCAGATAATTAAATCATTAGAACATCTATCTAGATCACTAAGTAGATTGTAATAAACACCATAATAAGATGCTACAGTCTACAACATACTAAATTGAAATGAAACTACAAGACATCCATAGCAGACACCAAGTGCTTCAGTCTTCAAAGTTTTTCTAAACCATACAACAGAGAAGTAGTCTAATAAACTCTTCCGACCTTAAAAGCTTCCCATACTGCAATCATAGGAAATCTCTAGTAGTTCCAACAAGTGCCTAAATGAGTGCCAGAAACAAATCTAAGCAACCTGTGCCAGACTTCTATGGCAAAGCTTAAGCAACTGCATCGAAAATCCTTCATTACTATCTTGCATAGGGAATGTACTGACTAGCGCCTTCTATATCTACCTTGCATAGGGATGGTACCGACTACTGCTACTATAGCCCCCCCTTCCATACGGTCCACCTGCTCCGCCATAAGTAGCACCAGGACCAGAGTCATATCCACCACCATAGTTTGAACTCCCGTAACTTCCATAGCCTTCACCACCTCGGCCATAACCACCTAAACCACTTGCACCATAACCCCCACCAAAGCCACCACCATAGGGTCCAAAGCGGCTACTATAACCAAGGGAAGATTCACCTCGATAGCCACCTAAGCTACTGCTGCCAAAACCCCCATAACCACTGCCAAATTCTCCACTATCGCTACCATAACCATAACCATAACCACCACCATATCTACCACCCAGACCACCTGGTGTCCTAAAAGGGCCAGGGCCAAACCCTCCATCAAAACCACCATAAGAACTGCCATATGCACCAAAGCCATCATTGAAAGAACGAGTCCTAGAATTGCTACCATATGCAGGAGCAGGTGATGGATTTGAGGCTTTCTTTGGTTCAGCTTTCTTGATCTCCACCTACAACAAAGCAACTTAGTTAACCTAGTTTATTTCGAAATGGAGCTACTGGGATCACCCTTTCCCGAGAAGATCTATACCTGTAACAACCTCCACCTAAAATTAGTTCCAAATCACTAAAGTGAATGATTAGAATAACGAATGAAAATGAAAGATAACAACCCTTTAATGCATAGATTTAACAAAACAGGAGAATGCAACAATTGATGCTCCATGTCAAAAAGGAATCTGTGTACATGCTGGTTACCCAGAGACCATCTAAACAAGCTCACCTGGGTACCCGCCATATCAATCATGTTTCCTTTAGATAACAACTCATCTACAACTTCCTCACTGTCAAAAATTACAAATCCAAAGCCTCGAGAACGATTGGTCTCATGGTCTCGTATGATCTGGTGTTCTACCACTTTCCCATACTTTGAGAAGAAACTTTTCATCTCCTCTGCACAAATTCACCAAGCCAAGTAAAAAGAAAGTAACATGATACCGTAAACATGCTTTATAAGAGTTGGAAAACATTTCAGTGTAAAACTAATAGTTTAACATCCTTCCAAGTTGTAATCACATAAAATGAGAATAAGATATTAGAGCATACCCTCAATGATTGATGATGGGATTCCACCAACAAATATCTTCTTTGTCTTAAAATCCTTTGATTGCCCTTGTCCTTTCGGAATTGTTCTCTTGATCTCAACCTGCTCAAATTTCATTCAGTATATAGTAATACCGCTAAAAGAAATACTAAGTTGCCTTTGACTAAGCATGTAGTTTTTGACATCACTATCAATTGGATAAACATCTTATATAAAATATAAAGCCCCAAAACGAGTAATAGCATCCATCTATATTGAGCAAGTTCGTTCATAATAAACCACAGAAAGACACAGTCGTAAAGAGCTGCTTTACCTGCTTGCCATTGATAACATGAGTTTCCTCAATAACTGTGTCAACAACTGATGGATCGGCATAGGTAATAAAACCGAAACCCCTTGGCGTACCCGTGAAGCGATCTTTCATTATCACTGAGTCCACTATCTCTCCATATTTCCCAAAGTGCTTGGTAAATGTAGCTATTGATTTGATTTGCACAAGCAATTAAAACAAAATAGAACGCAATACATCAGTAACAAAACCTTACCCACCAACCAAAATCCCATATCTCAGAAGATACTGCAAATAATAATTTCAATCCCAACTAAAGTCTAATAGAAAGACAACAAGTAGCCATAAGTAGTCCATATAACTCACTAGTTTTCATGCTACACATTTTCACCATATGACTAGAATTTAAATTTCTTTCTTTTCCAAAAAAAAATCTAGCTAAATAACTTTTGTGAACGCACTGGAAATGAAAAAATTAAAAAAAAACTTCTGAAAAAGAGCACTCACCATATGTAGTGTCTTTTGCCAATCCACCGATAAAGATCTTTCTGCACATTACAAATCAAATATCACAACCAATTAGAAGGGAAAAAAAAGGTGAGGAAACGCATAGAGGGTCTTACAAAGGATGCATTCATGCTTGAATAACGAGAAAATGAAGGAAACAAAAGGAAACCGAGCTAGAAAAGATAAAGATACAAAATATTCACTTCTATTTTCTCAGATACATCCAATTTTCTCGAGAACCAAAAGGAAAACAGCTAATTTTGGTGTGTGTTATAAGAGAGGGAGAGAGATAGAGAGAGAGAGAGAGGAAGAGAGAGAGGAGACAAACCCAGGGCTGGCGCCATCGCCTGTGTGAGGATGACCGGCATTCGACTTCGAACCCATTGCGTTTAATATCGGATTTTCTCGGGAAAATTTGAGAAACGGAAAGTAATGAGCTTGGGAGGTGCGAGCGAGAGAGAGAATACAGATTAGGGTTTTGAACTTTTGAGTGGAGAATATTATTACATCATATATATAAATATATGTACAAATATTGTATACATTTTAAATTTCAAATTTGCCCCTCATGAAAAAGAAATATACTACGTACACTCATCACCACGCTGATATGGCTTTCCGTTTCTGTCCATCGCCTCCTTTTCTGTTCATGGTGAAAATACCAAATATATGGTCACACACCGCTCTAGACTATACTGTATACAAGTAGGATTTGGGACTCGGTTTCTAGGAAGCACTCATGTTTTTTTTTTTTGGTCATAAGGAAGCACTCATGGTTAGAAGCGTTTTTATTAGAAGTTGCACGTAAAAACGATACTAAAAATACTTCTTAAAAAGTCATTCCATGATTCAGAACTATTTTTAAGGGGGTTATTTTTTTGTCAAACACTGTCATGAGCACTTTTAACGATTCTAGAAGTAGTTTTGAATGATTTTCATAGGCCATTGAAACATTTTCCTTTTTTAGCTTTGTTCCTAGAACATTAAAGACTTTTAACTTTTTTTTTCTTCAATATTTCATGTACTTTGTTTTTTGCAGTAATTATGTATTCAAATTGTCTTTAATATACTTCATGAAAACATGTGATGGAAAAAATTATTGTATGAAACTGTCTAAACATATGCTCAAATTCAGTTTGTGTCACTTGATAGTTCTGCATCTATGGAAGGGCTCTCGTACTTGGTGTGTCCTTACTTGTGTGTTAAGTTTGCTTGGAAAACCTTTCCTTTATTGAATTTTGGCAATTACTCATTATCTCTAGATTTAATATGTTAAAGCATGTAATAATGTCTTTATAGCCAAAACAAACAAAGAGTAATGTCTCCCTCTAATCAAGAGTTGTACCTTGTGTCTTAAGTCAAACTATTTGTTTATCTACCAATTTGGTCGGTTATTAATCTAGGGTGAATTAGTCAAGATCCATTCTATATGTACTTAGCAAAAAGAAATATACCAACTTTTATATGGAGTGTTGTGACTGATAGAAAACAATATTCAATCATGTATCCCATTGAAAATGATGGCTACACAAGCTCATGATAAAACTTAGTTAAGCGTTTGGTTTGTGGAAATGAATTCATGAGAAATCAATCCCCATTTATTTTTTTAAAGAATGAGAAATGTCATTTATAATGTTTATTAATATTAAGAACGTAAGTTGGTAATAATATTGATGTTGCTAGTAGTTGGACATGGGTCTGTCCCTATGAAATCATAAAATAGTATCAGAGCGAGCCAGTTGACTAGGCCCAAATCGAACTTGAACCCCCGAATGAACCTGAATTGAATGAACCCCAAATTGAATGAACCCCTAAACCCTTGACCATAATTCTTGTTTAATCAATGTTTCGACTATCTTATAAAAAAAGGCCATGTTAGGGAGACTATCGACCAACTTGTGTATTATCTCTCTAATAAAAGTGGAGCTCACCAATATAATGGCTCCCACATCTATAAATAGATAGACGATACACAAATTGGTCTCCCTAACATTTTGCATAAAAAATATTTCATTATATTTCCTCTTGAAAATTCTTATTGCAAACCTTTTTTTATTGAAAAAAACCCTAAAGCCTATGAATCCATAAAAGAAAACAAATGACCTATTTAACAAATAAAATTACAAAATTATTCTTTCTTTTTTAGAATTACAAAATTATTCTAAAGTTACTTTAATCTCCAATAAAATACGAAAATTACCTATTTGTGCCGCCTTCTTTTCTTTAAGTTTCTCTGCTCTAATTGATTCTATTTTATTCTACAACATGATGTTCTTGGGAAATAAAAGTGATGATTTATTTTTATTTTTATTTTTAAAAATAATAAGATTGAAAGGTAAAATTTAGTTAGAGGTAATTGTTAGAACTAGATTTGTAGGAAATAAAAAAAAAACTATTTAAACATAACCAAATGCAGTATTTGAGTAGACACACTAAGCATTTTAGTTGTTCAAAGACGTAATAGTAACTGTAAACTATATTAGCCATTCATTACGCGATTCATATTAATCAACGATCGTGAATTCTCATATGTATTGTGACGCGTAAATATAAGCCGTTAGGAAAATTCAACTAATTAATTAATAGTCATTTATATGATATCAAATGTAGAAGTCACAACAGAAAAGTATCCTTTCGTGTAATTACCCCTTCATCGAACGTGGTCTATTTTTCCTCACTAGCCTTTTTGGACCTCCCCAAAAATTTCCAGTTACATCTAAAAACCTTGAGAAAAAAGTATACACAAATCTCTCTCTCTCTCTCTCTCTCTCTGTGAAGTCGCTCTCTGCTGTCACTGTCTTTCTCTCTCTATTTTCTGCCCTTTTTGCCCTTCAATCCCAGAAACAAACACAAATCCAAATCCCGTATCTCCCAAGGTTCCATGTAGGCTTGCCCACAGCCCAGCCCCGTCATAAAATTTCCAAGTCCTTCACACACCAATATATGCTCACCAATATAAATAGAGGGCCCCTTTATTATTGAGCTGCCTCTCTTTCTCTCTCTCAAAGTCTCTCAATACACAAGACACAAAAAACACTCTTTTCTCTCTTTCTCTGTCTCAAACATAACATGAGCGGCGGTGGGGAGACTAGGGTTTCAATCCCAAGCAATGTAAAGGATACGATCCAGGACATCAGAGAGATCACCAAGAAGCAACACAGCGACGATGAAATCTACGCTGTGCTCAAGGAGTGCTCTATGGATCCCAACGAAACCGCTCAAAAGCTCTTGTATTTAGGTGAACGGATATATTTTCTGCATGTTAGTATGTGTTTGCATTAGGGTTTCGATTGATGGGTGTTTGTGTTGTGTGTTCTTGGTGGGGAGTTTTGTGGGGTTTGTTTTATTTTGGCCATGTGATCGGTGGTTTCTTCTGGGTTTTGATTTTTCTTTTATGGGCTGCGTCTGCTTCTTGAGAAAAGCGAAGATATGAAAGAAAATTGAAACATTTTTAATCAATTTAAGAAGAGCACGAGCGTTTGCGTAGTTGAGAAGAAACTTCTTTGGTTGTGTTTCTTATTTGCGTTCGGTTTGTTGTCTTTGTAATTCGGTAGGAGCCGGACTGTGTTTAAAGTTTGTGTTTTATGCTGATTTCTTTACTGAAAGATTTAAAATTCCGGCCCTCAAAAGCTAAAAACTGAAATTTGGTATCCCCTTAACAAATATTGGTAAAAGTTAATGAGAATGGTAATAAAAATGTTATTTTCTTCACAGCAGTCGATATCGAAGCTTTGCAATTTAATTTGTCACGGTTCTTTAATAAGATTTGAAAGCCTACTCTGCCGAAGCTAAATTGTTTAAAGTGAAAGATCACTTGGTCTATTTTTCTGCATTGATCATTAAAATATTTCAATGATGGTGGTGCTTTTCTGTTGCTTACATTTATATGCTCGTGTGCGCTTCCAAATTTTGGTTTTTATGGGCTAATACATTAGTTAGTTTCTTTTTAATCTTAATCTTGCAAAGTAGTAGTGAAGTCTACATTTTAGAATAGGGTATGATATTATTTGTCATACAGTGCACCTTGGTTTTGATAGGACATTCTTATCAGTGGACTCGTATCTCTGATAATAAATTGGTTTATTTGTCAACTACTATCTATGCTTCTTGAAACAATTTTATGGTGACAAATTACTACATAACTAGGACCTCTGTTATATGCTTGCGACTTTGCCATTTAATTTATTCTGGTGTTTGGTTTTAAGTGATTGAAATATCTGGGATTCACAATTATCTTCGGCCGCATATAAACTTTTGACCTACATGCCTGAATCAGATTGCTCCTTCAGTTGTCTGACTGCAATTATATTGTCTGTCTTTGCTTGTGTCCTTCCTCGTCGTTGTTTTGTAGAAGTTGTCATGCATATTACTCATGCAGCATGTAGGAAACACATTCCATTTCATGTAAGATTTGTGTAGTCTGAACTACTGAAGATAATGATCTTATTGTTTGGGTTGGCAGATACATTTCATGAAGTCAAAAGGAGAAAAGATCGGAGGAAGGAGGTAATATCTTGTGTTCTTCTATAATCTGAAGGAGGCTTTATCTTCTTAATGTTGATTACGGTTTTAAATAATTGAAAGATGTCTTTGGACTAAACTGGTGAACTTGGCTTTACAAGCTTGGTGAGGCTGTGAAACAAAATTATTTCTTCTCCATCATCCATGTTTTACTTTTGTATAGTTGGAAATGGAATACTTCTCAATTGGGTGGTATGGATATATACAGGCCAGTTATGAATATGAATTTTCCATTTCATTTGATTTAAGAGTTTCATCAAATGACATTTTGAGTCCTGCTTGCTGTTCTAGTATAATAATGATTAATTTTGTCTATATCTTATTTTCATTTGCGTGCTCATCTGAAGTTAGCTAGGCTACTTTATAATTCAACATTGTTACTGTTCCAGAACTTGAAAGGTAGAGCATCTGAAGATTCTAGAATGCCACCAGGCACACAGAGGCGAGTGTCTAGGGGTGGTGGCCAAGGGAATTATTCTTCCAGCATCTCTTCTGGTAAACTTTCAATCTGTTTATTACATATATTTGCACACTTAATATTCAGCTAGGTCTAGATATATTTGTATGTTTATCTTTTAGTTAGTTGTTTAAACTCAAAGCATTATAATCCTCCACATGTCCTCCATATTGGCCAGTTAAGATGTTCGTTTGACCCTGTTCCTTTGCTTAAAGGAATAACTCAAATATCTCTAACCCCTCCTGGTTAATGATAGCTGTAGTGGTATTAAGTGTGCTGAGAGAAACTGAGCATAAGAGAACCTCTGCAGACTAATTTTTTAAAATAATTTTTATTCTGTCAGTGACTTATGGTATCACAACCTGGAAATAGAAAGGTGGGTTTTGCGTGAAGTTTTTCAACCCCTTGAAAGAAGCAATAGATCACTAGAAGGCTGATGGTTATTGCATGAAATCTGACCGTTAATCAAAATATGTAATTACTGATGAGATTACTTGCACACCCCCCCCCCCCCCCCCCCCCCCCCCCCCTCCTCCTCTTTTTTTCCCATGTAATCCATTAAATGTTACTTTGCTTGAAAGTATTTATTTGATTTGAACAGTGTCAGCAGATTTCAAAACCAAGTTTGTGCTGCAATTGTGAGGATTACTAATTTTTATTGATCTATGGGTTTCTGCCTTATGTTAACGTAAAGTTGCTTCCTATTGATATAAATTACCTTCTTGTTTTCCAATTAACTTTCAGATGCTGGTGGTGGGAGGAATGCTTTTGCTCGGAGGGAAAATGGGGTCAATCACGTTGCAGATAGAGGTTCTATGCCCTCTTCTGTTAAGCCAGTTCTACAGAAAACGAAAAACATTGCTGCAACTTCAATGCCAACGTAAATTTTTAGCTAACTTTTTAATTTATGCCTTTTGTATCTATGAAGAACTGTTTTGTGTCCTAACTCTACTGCATGCTTGAGCAGAACTTTGGGTTTTATTTTTCCTCTTAATTTATGATATATATTTTTATCTCCAGGGCTTCAACTGGCACACCAAATGGGGTCACAAACCTATCAAATGGGAGTTCTATTCACAGTTCTGCCCCCAAATCCCCTATGGGTGTTGATAACAATGTTCGTGAAGGAGGTTCAGCTATAGATGTAAAGAAGTTGGGAGCTGCAGCATCTCGCCCTGCCGCTGTGGCATCTACACCTACCTTTGGCTCACTGGATCATGAAAAGCCCGTGTCAATACCTGAACAGCTCCCAATTTCTGCCCCATCAGCATCTGCTTCCTCTGTTTACTCTTCTGCTTCAGATCCTGCTGTATCAAATCATGTTCAAGAAAACAAAAAAGGCTCTGTTGATGCTATTGGCTTGGAGTCGTCCAAGAGTGTAAAAAGGGCCTCCAGATCTGCTAATTCTGTGGTGGTGGCTGAAAAGAATTGGAATATTAAGCCTTCACAACCCCATTTTCCCTCGAATGATGATGGTTCCTTGGCCAAGCTGCCTTCTAAAAGTGTTAAACAGTCACAGTTAGAGCCTGCTGTTCCTCTGAAAGGTATTTTAACATGTTACACACTGAGAGTTGCCTTTTATTTTCATGCTCTCAGATGTGTGCGTGCGTCGAAAGTTAAACTTAATTCATGAATGGTGTTTTCCTGCTTTCATTTTCAATTATGTTAGTCAATCATAGTTTGTATCCATGCTTGTGCCGTATCTGCCATTACTTTTATCAGCAGGTATTTAGTATCTATTATTGTTATCCTTGTGTGTGCTTAGTAAACGTTATCAATTTTATTACTTTTGTTAGTAGGTGTTTTCAATTTGCTTATGTTTCTTAACAGTGGTCACACTGGAGGTTGTAACCAACGCTGTTGAAGCTACTTCTCAAGTGCCTCGTGACTCGAGTCTCTCATTTGCAAAACATGTTACTTTTCCAAATCATATCCAAGTCCCTGAAGCTTTGAAAAATGTATTGACCTTTGGAAGTATTGATGCTACTTTTGGACCGAGAGTAGACTCAGTTAATGGTACTGGTGGTGATAACTTCTCTATAGGTGCTGTTGAATCTTCTCAGGATACTGATGAAACCACTAAAGAACCTTCTCCTAGGTTGGTGAATGCTGTTTTCTGTGTATATCTACTTGGGTTAGTTTAGTATATGAATTGTGCTTTTCTCTAATGCTTAATGATAAAAAAACATAAGTTTGAGTAAGATATTTACCCAGATTTATAGTTAGTCTCTCTTCCATAGCATAAGTTATTTATATTGTCTACTACAGGACCTTTGTATACTATGATATTATTCTTTTGAGAAGTTTTAGTCACATTCTATTTTTTTTATGCAGCAATGATATTTTATCCTCACGTGTGCACGGAGATTTTTCTGAGAATCCACCATCAATACCTAACGCGCTTGAAAAGTTACCGCCTACAGAGGGTAATGTCTCTTCAAGTACAGACTCAAAAAGTGAACTTCCAAAGCAGGAGTCGCAGTTGCCACCAGAAGGTCCACAGAGCCAAACTGCTCTACATGCCCCTAGCTATAATCTTGGGTTCTTTCCCCCCATGCTAGGGAGCCAGCTTTTACAGGTGGAAGGGCATGATAATCAGGCACATGAAACACCCCACCTTCCGAACTTTGTTGTAAGCTCTTTAATTATGTCTTATTAGTTATTTATCTATTAAGGTTGTCATTTTGTTTTCTTTGGCATATCAATGTTCAGTTCTTGATTTGTTTAAACTTTGTGGGGTCTATATCTTCATTTCCATGGTAAATATAAGTGGTTTGAATGGACTTATTTAATAATTTGAAAAGTTTTCTAGTATTGATATATTCATTCAGTTGCCATGTATATCTTTTAATATCTGAAAATAAAGGCACCTTGTACTTTGTCGATTGTAGACAACGTGTATTGACATTGCGATTGTATTGCGCATATTACTCTACAGGAAATACATGTAGTTAATCAATGTTGAGTAAATTTATGGGATCCATCAATAATTTCATATCCAAATATGGAGAGGACTAACATAGTTCAACTGTACTCTGTCAGTTACCAAGAGTGAATTTGTATGTGCTTTGGAACTTTCTAGAGCAAATTCGTTTTTAGTTGTATTTTGTGAGTTCCTTAAGTATTAGATCAATATCCATTTTACTATTTTATGCTTCTGATCCGTGTATTTCGTATTGCAGGGTGGAAATTCTGCTGCTGTGCCTAGCCCAAACTCAACTCCACCACTGCCAAGCTCCATACCTGTCTCTCAGCAGTCAGTTCCGGTTTACAGGCAGACTTATCCCCCTAATTTCTACCCATATGGCCACTATCTCTCTCCATATTATATGCCACCAATACACCAGTTTTTAGGTCACAATGGCTTTCCTCCTCAACCTTCAGCTGGGAATGTATTTCTACCACCACCACCTGCGGCAGCTGCTGCTGGGGTTAAATTCCCTCTTCCACATTTCAAGGCTGGGGTGAATGCTGGAAATCCAACTCAATATAGTATTCAATCTGGTGGTTCATTTATCAACACCCCTGGTGGTTATGCTCCCGGTTCAGCAGTTACATCTGGAAGCTCCGTTGGTAATGAAGATCTTGGAGCATCTCAATTGAAGGAAAATCATATCTACACAACTGGACAACTGGTTGGTCTTCATTCTGTACCTTTACTTGAAGTTTTAATTCCCTTGCATGCTAACAAAGCTTCAGCATATTAGTTGTTCTTCCCTTTCTGTTTTTCTTATAAAGTTCTTTGTCTGCACTAGCTAATAGAATTCCTTTCCGGTGAATTTTTTTTTTTGCAGACTGAGGGTTCAACTGTTTGGATACATGCTCCGGGACAAGATATGTCCAGCTTGCAAGTAAGCTCTATGTACAACCTTCCTCAGGGGCCGCGTCTCACCTTCTCGCCCATGCAGGCTGGGCATGGTGGCATGGCTGGAATTTATCCACCTGGGCAAACGATTGCCTCTCCAACATTTCTGCAACAGTCTCAGGCTGTGGCTGGAGCTGCTGAAACTATAGGACCACAGTCTGCTGCTTATCAGCAGCCACAACATACACAGATGACTTGGAATTAGGACTTTTGATTTGGCAGAACTTTGCTGAGTGACGACACAGAAACACATCTTCTGAGGATTGAGTTAAACTGGAAATCTGATATCTGGCATGTTTTGAGTGTAAATATGAAATGCTGCCCAGACATTTTTGGAATATCATCTTGACCATCTGAAGTTGAAAGAAGATAGGTTTGGGTTTTTCCATGGTTCATCTTTTATTGTCTTTTGCTTTCCTCATCTATTCTGTAGCGCCTAGCCTCTTAGTAATGTTTTTTTTTTCAAAAAGAAAAATCTCTTGGTTGGAAATGAGTATTTAGCTTTGAAACTTAGTAATTCCTTTAAGATGTTATAGGAGAAGTAAGAGAAGAGGATGATAGAGTAGAGGTGGGATTTTCCAATTTTTCCTTTCTGATGTCTCACCTGTATATTAATGATAGCAAAGAATGTCGTATTATACGGTTGTAATTGGTCTATGAGAATTGCCTTCTCTGTTTGGTATCATTTAACAATTGTTTTTCGCTACCAAAAATTGCAAGGAAGTACGGAAAAAAAAGAAGGAAGAGTACTCGTTTCTTAATGTCTTATCATTTTAAAACTAAAATTTACCTGAAAATGAAAAAAATTAGATGGCATCATACCTTTCTCAGTATGAGGATGAGCTTTTAGCGATTGGTGTTTCTCTTTCCCTAAAAGACGGAAAAATACTCAAGATTAAACAAATCCATCATGAATAATGCATTAAGGGTCGAGGGGAGGATAAAATTTATGTGAAGACATGTTCTTAGGCTCAATAGAGGCTTCCATCTGATATTCACATTTTATTGATTAATAATATAATCACTTATAGGAGTGAACAGGATGATAGGTGGATCCGAATTAAATATAAGATAGCCCCCTAGTAGTATCACACAAGTCTTGTACTGTCCAAGAACAACATGTGAAGTCGCTGAGGTTGCCCTGCATAAACAGAACATGTGAAGTCACTTGGGACTATCCATGCAATTGCAATTAAAGCACCGAACACATTGAACTCCACTTCTGTTACGGTTGCTATTGCCACACCTGCTGACACAACAGCTAGAGCCAAAACCTGCACAACCATGACTTCCGATGATTATCTGCATAGAGATAGGAAATCGAAACGAGAACTTAAGTATGGTTCTTTGAACCTGAAAAAAGGAACGAAGGTTAGCAAAAGAAATGGGACAAAAGTATTTTGACTCACCTTGTTAAAAGAAATGGTTTTCCTGAAGAGAATGAACTCAGCAGAAACAATGGTAGGAGGAGTGACAGCAATTTTAGCCATCTGGTAGAAGCCAACACTGCAACAAGCAGAAAGGTGAGGAAGCCGAACAATGTATGTTTGTAACAAGTTAGTACTACATACAAGATGAAAGAAAGCTAGCAAGGAAGGACCTGTTATGCTTTAGGCTTGTATTGGCAAGACCTGAGGCAAAAGCCATGGCAGCACCTAAGGAGAAGATAGAAGAGAAAGGAGTAGTTCTAGAAGGAGGAGCAACTGGAAGAATTGAAAGTGTCTTGAAAATGGCAAGAAGCAACCATGATGTCACATAATGGATCAATGTGAGAAAGATTGGGAACTTAAATCCAACTCTCCCCATTACCTGGAGGTTCGTGATGTAAGTAAATTGTGACCTTCTTCTCTCTTCCTCTGCATCTTCGTCAATAAGTGAGAGAGAGGGGCTTGTAAGAGGAAGAGAGGTTTACTAAGATTGATATTCACAAAGAATGAAATCAGGTGTCGTGGTGCAATTTTCAACGGCCAGGACTAAGGTTGAGTCCCTGTGATGATAGCATCTGAACCAAACCATAGATTTTAAACAAAGGCATTTTGGTGTTCCCGTGATATGAAATCCTTGAAGTGATCATAGACATTCTAGTTAGCAATTTCACCTTCTCAAAACTACATTCTGAATGATGTCATTTTGACCTCAAATTGCATTGTTGATCACTGCAAATTCATTTTTTTTCTTCATAAACTATGAAAGAAACCTGATCTTTCCGCAGCATCTATAGAAAATGGTTCTCATTTACAATAAAATAGAAAGGAAAATCAAAGCATTACAAACATTTAAAAGTCGGTGTGTGTTTCCCTCTTTTTGGCCGGGTAGGCCAATGGAAGGAGTTTTTGGTCCTTCTTCTCTTTAGATGCGTAGGCGTGCCACCACCAAGCCACTTGATGGCTTGGATGGAAAGATCGTGTGAGTGTGTTTGTGCTTCTGACTTTTAATCAAACGATTGATCGACCAAGCAAGGAACCTCCTCTTGGCCTAGGTTCTTTTTCTTCCTTAAGATCAAGGATGATTGAGCTTTGTATGACTATTTTTAGGATTTTTGTGATAAGTGCAGTGACTGTAAATGCAGTAAACAAAATGACAAAAATCTAAGTGCGAGAAACGTAAATGCGGTAAACGAAATGACAGAAATGTAAATGCGATAAAATAGATTAAAGCGATAAAGACTTGAATTAAACTTGAATGTAAAGACAATTGAAATTAAATTGCAAAAAAGTAAGCTTACACTAGGAAAACGAAGAACTTGGATAATCTGAAGAGCTTGTTTGTACCACTTTGCAAAACCTAAGGGAAGGTGTCATATAGTAGTGTAGCCCGGAAGTCCGACAGAGTGCGGTGTAAATAAAATAACAGAGATAAAAAAGAACAAGTGTGATTGAGAAATAGATTTATGCAAGATTTGATTTAAAGAAAATTTAATTGATTAAAACACTAAGGCATTGGGGTTCCACTTTTAACATAAACATGCAACTCTTAATAATTTGATCCACAAAATATTTTCCAATGTAGTTGTTCAAAATAATTAAAACTCTTTTTAATTTCCTTTAGAAGTATTTTAAGCATAACTTGTACCATTGGCAACAATCTATCAAAAAATAATCTTCATCAAAATTCTATTAATCTTTAGTAATTCTCTTCTCTTTTAAAAGCATGAAAGTTTTTACTACACAATGGGAAAAATATGATTGAACCCATGAAATAGATTATCAAACATTCATCAATCAATTAAAAAGAAAACTACAAATTCCATTTGAACAAAAACTACAAATTCACATTAAAGCTTAAGTTTGGATCAAACTAATAAAAATTACACACTCATATTAAAAGCTTTCTCCCTAGCCTTAGCTAGGGAGTTAGTTCCCCATAAAATACATAAAACTTAAACAGAAATTTAGAACTATAAAGATAGAGGAAGGAGAGAAAGCTCAAGAGTTGTGGAGCTTGGTGTGTGATTTTGAAGCTTGAAGACTTCTCTATTTATAGGGCTTAGAGGGAGGAACATCATGATGAATTCCAACACCACCATTCCTATTCCAATACAATTCATAACTCCCACTTCATCTTGTCTAAGTTAGTGTGGTTGGAATCAATTCATTTTTGTTTGCTTCCATCCCATACTTCTTTTCCTTTCTTCTTTTGGCATGGGTGTGGCACTTCATGCATTCTTTTCAATTCTTTAGCTGCTGCACCTCAAGCTTTCTTCACATGGGTTTTCAAAGGTGTTCAATTATGGCTGCTTTTTGCTGCCAACCCATGTGGGTTTTCTTTTGGTTGCTGGAAAAAACGATTCTTCTGAACCAGGCTTGGTGTAGGAAGGCCTGAGGTTTCAATATATATCCAATGTGGCTCAAATTTGGATATGTCATAATAGACACCCATTGGAACAACTTTTATGAAGAATGTATTCCCATCTGAGCAGTAAAAGTGTACGTTTTGGGCCTTACAAGTTGACTTCCGGAAATGGACTGGAATTGGCTTCATTTCTTTTCTTTCTTTTCTTTTTGCTTCACATGCATGCACATTGCTTCTCTTTAATAGCTCCAGCATGCACCTATATAAAATCATGATATTAGAATATAATGTAACAATTATTGCCCACTTGATAAGAGTTTGGGTGCCACTTCAAAGAGAGAGCTACCAAATAGAGAATTCAAATGAATTAGCCTATATTTCAATGAAGTGCAAATGGATTCGTAAAATGCAATGGAACATTCTAATTGATGCAAAAATGAATAAAACAAAGTACTAACAAATATAGATTATGGATAGAAATTGTAATAATTATGTGTTTATTAGAGCTTGAAAGATAAAATCCTAGACTATGAATTGAAAAGTACAGGATAAAAAGATAGATTTTGTGTGTTCAGTTGGAGGTCCTCTTCTCTTCTTCTGACAACCAATTTATAGAGCTTCCTTCAACTCACAGGATTTTGCCATTAAATGTCCACAACTAACTCTGTCTTGAAAATCCTCCCAATGTTAATGCCTTCCGGAGCTCTAGGCATGAACTGCCCAATGTCTTGAAGATATGCCCGATGTCCTGAAAATCCTCCCAATGTTAAGGTGCAATGAATCTTGGTAGGTTGACACTTAATCCTTCCTGTCTTTAAACTCCGCCACTTGCAGGGAAACTTCTGCTGAAACTTATGAACTTAGCTTTGTAGGCTGAGCTTTGGATTTGATTTGACATTTGGTGAGATGTTGTGCACTTGGAGCTTCTGACTTGGTTAAGACTCCCACCAACTTTAAGTGGTATGTGAACTCCAAATATTTGGATATCGGCCGCATGATGAGTTCTCCAAATATTTTGATATTGGAAATTCCAGCCCTGGTTGAGAATCCGCGGAAGTTGTCAGCCGCATGATTGATAGCTGCATATTCCAATAATTGTTGGTTGATCCTCATCTGAGCCATGTGCTGGCCGCTAGTCCACAAAGGCCTTAACTTTGCCTTTGAATTCTATATGTATATATTTGTTTATTTTCAACTGTGTCCACCGCATGGGTCCCCTACTCAACCAGACCTCTTAGCCTTTTATTTGATATTGCATGAATGTTGGTCTGGCGTTGGCAGCATATGGCATTAGGCTTTGATTAATTACATATATAAAATAAAACAAGACAAAGAACTTTTCAACCCACATTTTGCATATCACCAAAACTTGGACCGCACACTCGCCTTCATTTCTTTTTGCAGACCTCCAATGCCTCCAGCCAACTCTTTGGCCAATTCTCTCCAGCCAACTTTTTGGCCAACTCTCTCCCAGCCCACTTTTTGGCCAACTCTCCTCCAACCAACTCTTTGGCCAACTCTCTCTCCAGCCAACTCTTTGGCCAACTCTCCTCCAACCAACTCTTGTCTCTCCAGCCAACTCTTTGGTCAACTCTCTCCCAACCAACTCTTTGGCCAACTCTCTCCCAGCCAACTTTTTGGCCAACTCTTTGGCCAACTCTCCTCCAGCCAACTTTTTGGCCAACTCTCTCCAGCCAACTTTTTGGCCAATTCTCTCCAGCCAACTTTTTGGCCAACTCTCCTCCAGCCAACTCTTTGGCCAATTCTCCTCCAGCCAACTCTTTGGCCAATTCTCTCCAGCCAACTTTTTGGCCAACTCTCCTCCAGCCAACTTTTTGGCCAACTCTCTTGGCATAGCTTCCAATCCGGCCATGATTTTCAACATCCCCAAACAGTGTGCTAAAGTATCCTTAAACAAGGTCACGCTGGTCAATGTTATAAAATAACATATATAATAGTATGCTGGAGATTTGACCTCGTTGATGGTGTCCAGAGCCTACAAAAAAGCATCAGCAATATGGAACTCCCATTCACCTGATAATGATATTGAGCGACATGCATAACATCGAACACTAAATAACTGGTATTTCCTCAGGACTCAAACTGCAAGAGTTTCTATATAATATAAGTTTAAGTTAAAGGTGACAATTCAAGCACTCAGTCATAAGAATGAAAAGTGATATACCAAAATCGATTTAATGAAAAAACAAGGTAAAAGATCATAGTATTCTTAGAATATTACATTCTCCATAAAAAGCAAATAAAGTTTCACATTCCTCAAACAGAGTCATTATCAAAGATTTCATACACCATTTGAGAGGAGTGTTGACGTTTACCTATTCCATTGTTTAGGAAAAATATATCAAATTCCAAAAGAGAAAAACCAAACCAGAAAGAAACAAATAGTGAGTTAGCAAAACTTATAGCCAAAAGGCACCACACATGGATAATTTAGTTGCACTTGAAAAGTAGGCACCAAGTAGAAAACATTGAACACTACAAAACCCTGTTTTGATGGTTAACAAGTCTTTACTGTCTGAAAGTTGAAATTCGAAACTTGCCACAAAAATCGGCATCTTCCTCAAAACTCCGCCGTTGGGCTCAAATCCAGTTTCGACAGACAATATAAGACATATCTCTTGACCTCCTAGATGGAAGATCCTATAATCTATTTCACGGGGTTTAGCCGTAAACAGATCACACAACCTAGGCAATAGTTCACAGCCTGGTTGAGTAGGTAACAGATCATCAGACAAACACAGAGGTTGAATAGGTGGGAGTGATGTAAAGTCCTTTGACATGAGATAGGCAGGCAAAGATGTACCATGCCATTTATAATGATGATCAGGCTCAGGTTGATGACGATAACGAGGATAATCATCCACATTAAAGCCGTTGCACTCGTACTCGTTGCAGCAAGGGTTGTCTTCGATTTCATCAGCGTCATAATGTAATTCTGGGAAACATGTGAAAATCAGCCAATCCCCGTCACTCATTTCCAGCGCTAAACTTTTCTCATCTAATCTGCGTGGCAATGTAGTACAGTTGGTAAAAGAGTGCTCTTTCCATATTTGGCTGGTGTTAGTCATGTCAAAGCAGTAGATACTAGACAAACATAACACAAAGATATTACTGCCTACAACAACACAATTGGTGCGGCGTCCAAGGTAACGTCTGTGAAAAAATGGGGGCTCAGGCAAAGTCACCCATGTGTCATATTTTGGGTCAAACATCTCGAACCCCTGACCTGTTAACACTTAGAGAACATACAAATTGTCCTTGTGCTCTACCACGAGGGGATGAGTGAGTCTTCCCATGTTGAAGGAGACCATGGCGCTGTATCATATCGGGTGGATGTGAATTCATAATCGCAGTGTCAAACGCATAAATTTCTCTACACAGACGTGGTAAGAAATTGGCTACTCCATCGAATTCCGGTCTAATGCCGCCTGCCAAAAAGATCTTGGAGCCGTAGACACCAGAACCCATAATTACGGGAACACGCCTCCTTGTTTTAGCCACTTCACTGGATTCTGCCAATGGAAGTATATTGCATTTTTTCTCCAAATCAAAGGCGCGAATAGAGTAATCAACCCGAGTGCTCCGAAAATACTCGCCGAAACATAAATAAAGGACTTTCTTCGGCTTATATGACGGACCAGGGTGATCCTTCTGCTTCTCCATACCTAGCCTCGGCTTTCCGGCTTCTTCACACTTGGCCGCCGTCGCAACGCACGGCCTCCAATTTTACTCAACCCTAAAATTGTGTGCTTCTGTTCGTTGGATGAAACTTTTCTATATATCGAATGGCGATACGAATATGTAAATCTTTGTTAGCTATAACATGTTGAACACTAACCTGAGTTTGACATGGTGCTGGAGCAGATTGAATTGCGCAGAGGTATATAAGCTTCTTCTCCTTAGAACCCGATCCTTATAACTATAACTCTGATGCGTTGAGATTCTGATTAGCTTAGGTGTCTCGGATCTAGGAGGGAGCCTTCTATATATATGCATCTCTCTAAGTTGTAGAAAAGGATATTTGGCTGGAATAAACTTTTATTAATAACACTGGAATATATACACATGTATTCCTTGTACAATAAGGAATCCTACTATCTAGGAATACCATCTAAGGTAAGGATTGGATATGGATCAATTACAGATTTATTTCCTATCTAAATTGTATTTACTTTCTAACACTCCCCCTCAAGTTGGAGAGTGAATGTCAAGAACACCCAACTTGCGTAACATAATTGAAAACTTCTCCTTGCCCAATGGTTTCGTAAAGGTATCAGCTAGTTGTTGTGAGGAGTTCACATGCGATGTAGAAACAGTACCATCAAGTATTTTGTCCCGAATAAAATGACAATCCATCTCAATATGTCGTGTTCTCTCATGAAAGACTGGGTTTGCCGCTATTTGTAGTGCTGCCTGATTATCACAATACATACGAGATGCTCTGGAAGGTGGCAAGTGTAAGTCTTGCAACAAAAAACGTAACCAAGTAATCTCACAACAGGTGCCGGCCATTGCCCTATATTCGGCTGCAGCTGAGGATAATGAAACTGTCTTCTGTTGCTTTCTTTGCTAGGAAATTAATGAATTACCCAAGAATACACAATATCCGGTAGTTGAATGACGGGTTATAGGACAACTAGCCCAATCCGAATCACAATAAGCAATTAAATCTAACTTATTATCAGACTGAAAAAGCAAACCTTGACCTGGAGTAGATTTGAGATACCGAACAACCCGGAGAGCAGCATTCATGTGAGGTAGTCGTGGCTGATGCATAAAACGGCTCAGGACATGTATGGAATAGGTGATGTCCGGCGGTGTAATAGTCAGATAAAGCAATCATCCCACCAATCTTCTGTATTTTTCAGGATCTTTGAGCAATTCGCCTTTGTCAGAAAGCTTGGCTTCCTCCATTGGAAAATCAACTGGGCGAGCACCCAAGAACCCATAATCCTTGAGTATCTCAAGTGCATACTTTCGTTGTGAAACATAAATGCATTTCTTGGAACGAGAGACTTCAATACTCAAAAAATATTTCAAATTGCCTAAGTCCTTGATGCGGAAACGAGTGTGTAAGAAACTTTTGAGAGAATTAACTGCATCAATATCGTTGCCTATAATCAGAATATCATCAACATAAATTAACAATGCAGTAAAAGACTTGTCATCTTTGCGGGTGAAAAGGGAATAATCGGCTTTTGACTAAATAAAACCAGCAGCAAGAATGGCTTCAGTAAACTTGGCAAACCATTGGCGGGAGGCTTGTTTGAGGCCATACAGAGATTTGTGGATGCGACACACTAGATTCTCCCCATGTCGCCGAAGACCAGGAGGAGGGGACATATATATTTCTTCATGTAAATCACCACGGAGAAAAGCATTATGGACATCGAGTTGGTGGATAACCCAATGTTGATTGGCAGTGACAGCTAAGAGACCATCAGCAGTGGGAGAAAAAGTGTCATGATAGTCAAGGCCCTTGGTCTGAGTAAATCCTTTTGCAACAAGGCGAGCTTTATAGCGTTCGATAAAACCATCAGCACGGTGTTTGATCTTGTACACCCATTTGCAGTCAATGGGAAATTTGCCTGGGGGCAAAGCAGTAAGTGTCCAAGTTTGATTGGCAGCAAGAGCAGCAAGTTCGGAGTCCATAGCCTCACGCCAACGAGGATCGCTGGTAGCCTCTGCAAAAGAAGAAGGCTCCACACTTCGACTAATGGAGTTAACAAAAGAAAGATGCTTATGTGAGTACCGATGGTAAGAGATAAAATTACAGATGCGAAAACGAGTACCTGGGGTGGACTGGTCGATGAAGACGAGGAATGGTGTTGGGGCAGTATCACCTGCGAGCAAACAAAGTCTTTGAGGTGTGTGAAGGGTTGCTTGATACGGATGGAGGTACGGGTGGGCTGAGGGGGGTCAAGTGTGGGCTGGGCGGGGGCTAAGTCATCATGGGGTGGGGCATGGGTACTGTCGGGAGGAGGTGGGTTTGTGGTGATGGTGGTGTCAAGAGGCGGGGCGGTGGTGGGGCTTGTGTCGAAGGGAAGAGGAGAGGAAGAGAAAGGTTCGATGGGGGGAGCAGAAGGGGATGAGGGGGGGAAGGCTGGGCCGGTGATGGGCAATAAAGGGAGAGGGGGTCCGGTGTTATGTGTAGGTGTGGATGTGGCAAGAGTGGTGAAAGGGAAGGTGTCTTCGAGGAAGAGAACGTCGCGGCTAGTGAAGGTTTTATGGGTTTCAAGGTCGTAGAGTGTGTAAGCTTTTTGTCCAATGGGGTAGTTGATAAAGATTGATTTTTGAGCCCGAGGAGCAAATTTGGAGTTTGGGTGAACAGAGGTGGCATAGGCAAGGCAACCAAAAACTTTCATATGGTGGTAAGATGGGGCTTTGTTGTAGAGAATGTCAAAAGGGGTTTTTGTTTTGTGAAGAAGAGGAGTGGGGAGGCGATTGATGATGTAAGCAGCAGTAAGAACACATTCCCCCCAAAATTTGATGGGTAAACTAGATTGAAAATGAAGGGCTCGTGCAGTTTCAAGGAGGTGGCGATGTTTTCGTTCGACAACGCCATTTTGTTGGGGTGTGTAAACGCACGAGTGTTGATAAATGATCCCATGGTCGGAAAAGAAATTGCGCATGGAAAAAAATTCTCCCCCATTATCGACACAGATTTGTTGAACTTTGAGATGGAATTGTGTTTCAACATAGGCAAAGAATTTTTTTAGGAGGGGTTGTGTTTCATGTTTATGCTTCATGAGAAAAACCCAAGTAAAACGAGAAAAATCATCAACGATGGATAAAAAATAATAAGCCCCAGTAAGAGAGGGATGTTTATTAGGACCCCAAATGTCACAATGTAAAAGAGCAAAATGTCTAGAAGTTGAAATAGAACTGAGTCCGAAAGGTTGGCGAGTTTGTTTCGCCAAAGGACAAATATCACAAACATGACATGAATCAAAAGAACAATTTAAAGAAGTACTAGCTAAGAATTGCAGACGGGTTGGAGAAACATGTCCTAGACGATGATGCCAAAGGTCAACGGAGGTGGTAAGAAGGTGACAGGCAGGTGTATGGTCATTTGTGGTGGTGGAGCCGAGTGCCACTAGGTAGTAAAGATCTCCTCATCACTTACCCACACCAATCGTCGTCTTCAAAACCAAGTCCTGCAAAATAACCCAAGAAGGAAAAAAAGTTACGGAACAACGTAACCCATCTGTAATTTTACTAACTGATAAAAGATTAATGTTGAAACTAGGCACACATAAAACATTTTGCAATTGTGTATAGGAATTTAAAGGAATGGTTCCTGTCAAAGTAATTTGAGCCTTGTCTCCGCTAGGCAGGGAAATTGGAGGTGAATGATTTGTGGGTGAACTGTTTGTCAATAAATGATGGGAGCATGTGATGTGATTCGTCGCGCCGCTGTCAATGATCCATTGACCATGAGAGGAGACGACGGGTGACAAACCTTGGGAAAAAGAACTGGCAGAAGCGGCATGTGCTTGTGGGTTGGAAAGAGGAGAGTTGGATGTCTCGGCCATCATAGACATGATTTGTTGATACTGGCTGTCGGATAAGTGAGGCATTGCAGACTAAATGTCTTGGAGAGTCGGAGCAGCGACGGTGACTTGGTGTGCAGAAGAGGTGGCATGAGAGCGGTGGCCACTGCTGCCAACGCTGTTGGTAGTGTGTCGACTGCTACTGCCTCCATTAGTGTGGTTGCGGCGTGGAGTGAGCTTCTGTCTATAGCGGGGGTGCCCAGGTGGGTACCCATGAAGTTGGTAGCAGGTGTCTCAGGTATGATGATCATAGTTGCAGTAGGTGCAGTGAAGTGGAGGCCGATCTCCTCCTGAACGTGTGCGAGAGTCGTTACGAACGGCCATGGCTGCAGTCTGTGAATATGGAGGACGGGTGGAGCCAAGTTCCCATTGTTTCTCTTCTTGTGAGATGAAGGAATAGGCTTGTCGAGCTGTCGGGAGAGGTTTCATCCACAAAATCTGCCCACGGATTGCACTGTAAGATTCAGGTAATCCCATAAGAAATTGCATAAGCCGATTGGTTTCGTTCTGTGCGCCGCATGTGCAAGATGTGGCCTCACTGAAAGAGGCCAACTCATCCCAAAAGCCCTTTAATTTGGTGTAGTATGCAGCAATCGAAAGCTGCCCCTGGGTGAGAGAAGCGATCTCGCGATTGATTTGAAAGAGACGAGGGACATTGTTTTGAGAAAAACGCTCTCGAAGGTCCTCCCAAATTTCGTGAGCAGTGGACAAGTAGATGACGCTATCTGCCACATCGGGTTCTAAGGAAGTCAAAAGCCACGACACTACCATGTCGTTGCATCGCTGCCATGCTGCAGAATCAAGAGGTTTCTTATCTGCCCTTGGTTTTTTGATAGATCCATCTATGAATCCAATTTTTTTTTGGCACTAAGAGAGATACGCATTGATCGAGACCAAGTATTGTAGTTGTCACCATTGAGTTTCTTTGAACAAAGGACCAATCCGGGGTGGTCTGAATGATTGAGAAAAATGGGGTCAGCAGCATCGCTGCTGCCCTGTGTAGAAGAATTGTCGTCACCCATGTGTGAGAGACGAGAGAGAGAAAAAAGGAACTAGGGTTTCGAAGCCTGCTCTGATACTATGTAGAAAAGGATATTTGGCTGGAATAAACTTTTATTAATAACACTGGAATATATACACACGTATTCCTTGTACAATAAGGAATCCTACTATCTAGGAATACCATCTAAGGTAAGGATTGGATATGGATCAATTATAGATTTCTTTCCTATCTAAATTGTATTTACTTTCTAACAGTCTTGGCCATCAAGAAACACTTAGAGATATCCTTCATGCCATAGAACTGATGTATTCCAATCCTTATAGAACTAGGAACCCTTAAGCCTTTTGTAAACCATCTTGAACACTGATTTGCAGGCTGCCTAATCGAGATAGGATTTGAGTCCTTGATAAATAATAAGTCTCTGCAATCCTTTATTTATTAGAAGATCACTCCAGTAGGTTTAAGGCAATAAACCTTCTTACATTCTCCTACTTGATCAAATAATCAATTTAGACTTATTATTCATCACAAGGTGTATTCAATTAAGATTTTAAAAGAGTTTAATGGAGTTATAAAGTTTATAGAGTTCAATATATTTCAATTGATTTTTATCAACTCCACATAGAGTTTGATTGAATTCCTAAATTGATTTTAATGGTGTTTGTTAGAGTTTTATCATAGATTTTAAAAGAGTTTATTAGAGTTCTAAAATGTTTTTTTTTTTTCTTTTGATTAGAGTTGCCATCAACAATATCCTTATTGTTTCAGAATAATGTTTCTCTAATTCTTCGTCGTCCATTTAGCACTGCGTCTACTTCTTCCGTCTCCATTAATGACAAAAAAAATCTGAATTGCACATATGACATTATAAACAACTAATATAAAGAAGAAAAAGGCAGAACAAAAAAAAAAAGGGATGCTTGTAGATCGATAAAGAAGGCTATAGCATATATATGATATGATGTACAAAAACAAATAAAAAATAACAGCAACGAAAATAAAAAATAAAACAAGAAGAAGGAAAAGTAGAAAAAATAATTGGGATGCTACTGTACATCGCTATATGATGTATAGCAACATCAACTATTCAAAGAGAAGAGATTGGAACTTTTTATTTGTAACAACAACAAAAACTATTGGGAAAAAGGAGAAACAAATGTTCAGAGACTATCGATATTGAAGGTATATGATATATGAGATGTACAATAACAGCAACTATTGGGAAGATAAGAGATCATACATATATGAAAGCATAGTAGAAAAAGAGGCGATTTTTTTACTTCCACTTGACAAGCACACACATTCAAAGATTGGAAAGCGTGGAGTACTTTCAAAGTTTCTAGGGTTGACATAAGATTTGTTAGGGCCTTTTGTATTTATACTTACCACTTTAAATTCTAATGAAATCGGGCAACTCATTAATTCCTTCAAAATAAATGACTTTTTGAATACACCTAAATTTGGTTTGACTTCTAAAAAGTCATAATTGAAAACACCTAGATTTCGATGTATTTTTTTTATAATCAATTGAAATATGAATTGAATACACCCAAACTTTTACAAACTCTTTTAAAATCTTAATTGAATACATCTAGATTTTTAAACTCTTTTAAACTCTTTTAAACTCTTAATTGAATACACCATGTGGAACTCAAAACCTCTCTTGTTCCTTTTATCAAGCCACTGTCACTTTGAAATTCATAAGGGACTATCGAAGTACACTGGATATATAACACATCTTCTGAGGATCGAGTTAAACTGGGAATCTGATATCTGGTATGTTTTGAGTGTAAATATGAAATGCTGCCCAGACATTTTTGGAATATCATCTTGACCATCTGAAGTTGAAAGAAGATAGGTTTGGGTTTTTCCATGGTTCATCTTTTATTGTCTTTTGCTTTCCTCATCTATTCTGTAGCGCCTAGCCTCTTAGTAATTTTTTTTTTTTCAAAAAGAAAAATCCCTTGGTTGGAAATGAGTATTTAGCTTTGAAACTTAGTAATTCCTTTAAGATGTTATAGGAGAAGTAAGAGAAGAGGATGATAGAGTAGAGGTGGGATTTTCCAATTTTTCCTTTCTGATGTCTCACCTGTATATTAATGATAGCAAAGAATGTCGTATTATACGGTTGTAATTGGTCTATGAGAATTGGCTTCTCTGTTTGGTTTCATTTAACAATTGTTTTTCGCTACCAAAAATTGCAAGAAAGTACGGAAAAAAAAGAAGGAAGGAAGAGTACTCGTTTCTTAATGGCTATCATTTTAAAACTAAAATTTACCAGAAAATGAAAAAAATTAGATGGCAACATACTTTTCTCAGTATGCGGATGAGCTTTTAGCGATTGGTGTTTCTCTTCCCCTAAAAGACGGAAAAAAACTCAAGATTAAACAAATCCATCATGAATAATGCATTAAAGGGTCGAGGGGAGGATAAAATTTATGTGAAGACATGTTCTTAGGCTCAAGAGAGGCTTCCATCTGATATTCACATTTTATTGATTAATAATATAATCACTTAAAGGTGGACCTCACCAATTTTTGCTTTCTGATGTCTCACCTGTTTAGTATGACAGAGAATGTTGAATCATAGTTGTAACTGGTATGCAATGTAACTTAAGTGGTTAATGACCATTTCATGTGTTCGATTTCCGCCTCACGATATCACTTGCATACAGAAAAAAAGTTGTAATTGGTGTAAGAGAATTTCCTTTTCTATTTTGTTTCATTTGACAACTGCATGAGTAAAAATGGTTTGTAAGCCTGCTTGGTTTAGAGTTTAGACAACAGTAGTTGCTGTATCTTCTCTACATCTCAAACACACAAAAATGGTTTGTAAGCCTGCTTGGTTCACACAGCAGTTGTGGGGTTGGTGGTATCCTCTACATCTGACTCTACACTTTCTTCGTCGGTGGCTTTTGGTTTTAATGTCGGTAAGCTTTGCTTTGGGAGCTGCATGCTCACATTGTCTTGCGACTTTTGCAGGTTTAGTGATGTGTAAACAGACATTCCACAGAGGGCTGCAAGAGCCCCGCAAATGCTCACAAAACCAGGATCCGAATTAAATATAAGATAGCCCCCTAGTAGTATCACACAAGTCTTGAACTGTCCAAGAACAACATGTGAAGTCGCTGAGGTTGCCCTGCATAAACAGAACAAGAACTAGCCACTTCAAGTCTGTTCCAGTGAGGTAAAATGAGGTACAAAAGTTGTCTTTGTGACAAGAGACTCACCCAAGTGCCAAAGCTCCAGACCATTGGAGGAGAAAACCAAGGAGTGCTGATATAAGAATGGCTGTTGTGTTGTTGAAATCCCATTGGAAAAGTAAAACTCCTGGTGGATCCAACCATGGCATCAGAGCTAGTAGGAAGAATATTGTGACTGGGGTTGTCTTCCACATCAGCCTACACTTCCACATCAGAAACTGTCATTCTTTCTTTCTTATAGGGTATATTATTTGACCGATTTGCTTCACTAAACATATTTAAGGAGGAAGTATTTAAAGAAAGAACTCTAATTCTTACGCGAGCGCCGTCCAATTGGCTTGCTGTTGCAGATTAGACCATAAGATTTTGTTTATGGCACTTGGGACTATCCATGCAATTGCAATTAAAGCACCGAACACATTGAACTCCACGTCTGTTACGGTTGCTATTGCCACACCTGCTGAGACAACAGCTAGAGCCAAAACCTGCACAACCATGACTTCCGATGATTATCTGCATAGAGATAGGAAATCGAAACGAGAACAGAAGTATGGTTCTTTGAACCTGAAAAAAGGTACGAAGATTAGCAAAAGAAACGGGGCAAAAGTATTTTGACTCACCTTGTTAAAAGAAATGGTTTTCCTGAAGAGAATGAACTCAGCAGAAACAATGGTAGGAGTGACAGCAATTTTAGCCATCTGGTAGAAGCCAACACTGCAACAAGCAGAAAGGTGAGGAAGCCGAACAATGCATGTTTGTAACAAGTTAGTACTACATACAAGATGAAAGAAAGCTAGCAAGGAAGGACCTGTTATGCTTTAGGCTTGTATTGGCAAGACCTGAGGCAAAAGCCATGACAGCACCTAAGGAGAAGATAGAAGAGAAAGGAGTAGTTTTAGACGGAGGAGCAACTGGAAGAATTGAAAGTGTCTTGAAAATGGCAAGAAGCAACCATGATGTCACATAATGGATCAATGTGAGAAAGATTGGGAACTTAAATCCAACTCTCCCCATTACCTGGAAGCAGAAATGCAACTTGAGCATAAGATTGTTAAACAAAATGATTAAAATCAAATGGAAAATATTCCCAACAAAAAATCTTATGGACATTGTAAAATTGCTAAAGCATACTAACTAAAAAAAAGAAGGTAAGAAGAGAAGGACAAGGCTCTGACTAGTTTGTTTGCCAGGATAATCCCCACAGAGACAATGAAATTGAAGGTCATAGCCACGACTGGCCCACAAAACCGTTGCTGTTGGCGCTTGGCGCCTTCTGACGTTCGAATTTCATTGTAGATAGAACCTCTGAGTTCTTCCAGTGCTCGACCTGATAATTAGGAATGTCAGAACTACAAGAACCTGAAGAAGTAGAAAAGATAATTTTCATTTTGTGATTTCCAAAAGGGTTTAATACACACACATTTTCCTTGCTTCTATCTATTTAACTAATTTGCTTAACGAAATTGAAAACACAACATCAAGAAATAGCATATTGCTTTGGTGAGCCCTGCAGATTGTTTCAGTATTCACATGGACTGAGAAAAGAAACAATTTCTTGTGTACTATCAAACAAATCAAAGCATTCAGGCAATAAAACCTCTTTTATTGATTTATTTATATCTAATAAAAACTTGAAGCTATCCAAATTATCTTGGTACAAAATAAATCAGAAAAACCATTGTAGTTGCAGCACAAACAGAATGAACCAAGTTCAGCTTCAACAACTCCACAAGCAATACGTATCATTGATACGGTGTCAAAAAGGAAAACCCAGATACCCAGAAAACAGTGTTCATATTTTCACTCAATAAAAGAACACAAAATTAAAGAGAAGCCATAGCCACAGTACATTACAAAACCGAGCCAATCAAAAAAGAAATATAATCATATAATGATAATGGTGATGATGCAGCAGGTCACAGAATGCATGTGTTGTCAAACCTGCTTCTCCTGCATCACTGTCTTTTCGTTTCACAAACTTCTTAACTTCGTTTCCCACCAATGAATCCAACAGCCCCATATGCCAATGATCTAACAGAGG